>NC_056732.1:1295753233-1295755733 GCF_019279795.1 Protopterus annectens
TCCTAAGAGATACAGATCCTCATCCCATGACAAGGCTAAGAAAGCACACAGGCATTCATTGTCTAGAAGTTATTCCCGGTCACGATCTCGGTCTCGATCCCCTAGGAAGTATAAAGACTCGTATCTTGATGACAGACCTAAAAAAGCATCCAAGCGTTCCGTGTTGAAAAATTATTCACGATCAAGATCTCAGTCTCGATCCCCTAAGAAGTACACATCCTTATCCCGATCGTGCTCACCTCGTAAGCAAGACTTCTACATTCGTATGAAACATTTGATCGACAGCATTGAAAAAAGGGACATAAAGAAGTTTTTCAAAGGTGCAGAGCTGACAGATGATCAGATTCGTTTCCTTTACAATGAACAGCATAGGAAAACAGAAGCTTTTGTAACATTTAAGAAAGAAATTGATTATTTCAATGCATTGTGCCGTCACAAAGAACCTCTTAATAACTGTACTGCTTACATCTTTCCCATTAGTAAGAAAGCAATGCTCGATGAACTTAAGCACCTGGAAACAACTAGGAAGACTGAAAACAGAGAGAGAAAGAGGAGTGTTTCACATGCATTTCAAAAAAACTGTTTATATGTTCGAAACCTTCCTTGTGATGTTTCAAAAAATGATGTTAAACAGTTTTTTTATGGATTTGATCTTTCAAATAATGATATTCATTTACTTTGTGATACTGCAGGTGTAGGACTTGGTGAGGCATTAGTTCAGTTTAGATCTGAGGATGAGGCAGCTAAAGCTGAACTCTTAAACCGTAAAACATTTTTGGAAACAGAAGTATTGTTAAGACTGATAACAAAAGAACAAATGAAGAAACTGAGTACAAATATTCTTCCAGAACTGCCCAAACCTTCCCCTTCCTTGAGTGATTCTGCAGTTAATAAAACTGTTCTTCCTCAAAGTGGTTCTTATTGTAGCCAAATGATTAGCTTTCCTGAAGTTATGTTCCAGCCACATCAGCATGAGTTTCTGCAGAATGCTGTTAATGTGAAGACTGCTGCTGCAAGTGTGAAGTTAGAAAATTTGCCCTTTATGGTGAACTTTGAAGAAGTTTTTAATTTCTTCCATGGTTACCACATATTGCCAGAGTCTCTGACAATACAGTCTAGTCTAGATGGAACAGAAGCTGTAATAATTTTAAGAAGCTATGAGGAAGCAGTGGCAGCTGTTCAGCAGTTGAATGGCAGACCTTTGGGAAAAAATAAAATTCGGGTCAGTCTGGTTTAAAACTAGCAGAGCTTAGATTTTTCAATAAAACAAAGCTATAGAATGCTGAAATAGTGCCATGTGCATCTGTAAAAGTGACATAAAAAATATTCCGAAATGTATATTGTTATCAGAATTTACATAGCCATGGTTGTAACAATGAGAAACCTGATAGTGGGTCTACGTTTCAGTTCATCTTTATATTCCAGTGTTGCATCCTTTCTCTGAAACACCTTTGCTTTTTTTGGGGGATGTGTATACTCTACTTCAGTATATGTAGCATGTCATTAGGAGCTACAGTAAGACCCTGTATTTACTGTCTGAGCCCAGTTTCTTCCCCCTTGCTACTTGGATAGTTTAGATCTTGGTTCTGAAATTCTTCTAGAGGAAAAGACCCTGTGTTCATTTTTTTAACGGAAAAAAAACTTTAATCTTGTTCACATGGCTACCATATTACAGCCAAGGCACTTGTGGCAGTGTCTGTTTTGCCAGGAGGAGGTATAAAATACGAAACGCTGCCATACGTACAAGCAATTGAGCCAATCCAACTGTAGGCAGAGGATGGAGAAATTCACTGGCCTGTTTTTAATACCAGAAGAATGATGTGGTTGTAAGTTTCTATGGTAGGGATTGGTGAGACCACGCACAGTACCATAGCACCAGCAAAAGGCTAAGTATATGGACAGTGGATTTCCTTAATCTCAGTGCATTGTGATCTCATCTATTACTACTGTTGAATTACGTTCATAGCCCTCCTCCACTCCATTGAATGATGACAAATGACATGGAGGAGAACCACCCTGATTTCCCATGGGGTGGTTGGTGGGTATTCCAGGGTGTAGGCAACGCTCATTGGCTGTACTTTTTAATTGGAGGACACTGCAGCCAGCCTGAGCCCATATAGGCCCTTGAGACAACTGGCCACAGTTGAGTGGTTGAACTCAGGACTGGGAGCTGTGCTCTGTAGGCCTCCCCCTTCCAGGTCTAGTTTTATTTATTTATTTTTTTGGCCTCTGTTGAGGAGTGTTCATTGCATCTTATGTTGAAGCTCAAATTTCTTGCATTAGACTACACACAGTTACTGCAAGTCTGGTAAGACCAAGCCACTTGACTGTATAATATCTTTAAGATACATGCTTTGATGCCAGCATCTGACATGATTCATTCCTTGTGTTCCCAGAAACTTTTGCCTGTTGTATATCTAACCCCACGCATGTCCTCTGAGTACAAACCTGTCACTTTTAGATCTGTAGGAGAGCAGAGACTTCTCTTCCCCACAGTCAG
>NC_056732.1:1295763233-1295971753 GCF_019279795.1 Protopterus annectens
TTCTTACCAGTTTATTTGACTTTGGTGGGGGGGTTAATGTTTGCAGACCCATTGCAGAGTGTACCATGTCAATATCAACTTGTACCATAAGAATTTCTTTGTTACAGCTAAGATTTGGGACACCCCCCACCCTCCCCGTAGACCACAAAGGCTCTTCCAACTGCTTCCCTGTCCCACCTCCCATGATTGGAGAGCACTCCATCATTTGGCTACCTTTGGAGTATGTCAGTCAAGTGTATATGCCAGGAAGTTTATTTGAGTTGTGGTTTTAAAGGTTGAAATGGCAGGTTACAGGGGCTAGCAGCATTCTCCTACAGCAGTATGTCATTGCTTCATGTGCCAGAGTAAAGTGCATGTGCTACACATGCAGGAACTTCAGAGAAACAAATGTTAAATTGGATTAGAAAAGAGGATTAACTGAATTGTAGACCCACCAACGTGAGCCCCCTTATAGATCAGCTTATATGTTATAATGTTAGAAAATATAATTTCTGTTGCAATGATTAGACATGGGAGCTGTTAAAAAATGTCGCCATTTTTTTGCTTGTATTTGTAGTAGGTTTATTCAAAGTAAAGCGTTGTATATAATTAACCTTTTTAAATGAAACATGTTAAATGCATTTTACATCACTGTTTATCTCTGCCAGATTGTTCACTGGCTAAAACCAAGGTCATACAGCTGGGAAGGTGGAATGTCCTTTAAAAAAACACTGTGCAAAAAAATGTAATGGTTACTTTCACTGCCTTTCATGTTTTGAAAGTCTTTGCATTATCCTTGTGAGTGAAATTGAATCTAACACAGAAGTGAAATGCATAAAATATTTTGCAGTTTGCGCTTGTTTATTAGATATTTTTTCTTAACTGATGAAATGCAAGTTTCTTATTGACATGCAACTTCCATATAAATGTGACAAACAATTGTAGTGTTGAGTTTTATGTATTTCTAAAGTTGGATTATTCACTGTTCTCCAGCTACACAATATTTCGTAACATCTTGTAGCTTTTTTGCATGTAGTTTGGCTCAAGGATGTAGTGTAACTTACATGTTGGAATTCTTTTAGTAACCTTCACAATTAATTTTGTGCTGCCCTGTATGTTAAATGCATAGCTTCAGCTTCCATGTAAGGATTTCTGCAAAGTACATTATAAGCAGTACATGGCGACGGAAAAAGGCAAACTGTTCAAAATGACTGCAGTAGATGTAACTGCATTAAGAGTAACCATTTGTAATTCCCTATATTTTCTGAAGGTTTTTTTTGAAGTACATTTATATGTTTGCCTTTTTTCACAAATAAAAACGAAATGATAGAAAGCAGTGCTCTCTAAATCTTGAGACTTCAAACTGTAGACATGTTGGTATTTGAATATGCCTACTAGCAAGTTAAAGCATTTCACTGTTTTATTTTGACAATTAGCATGTACTTCTTGTATGTAAATGCATAATCCTGGCAGCGTTCGTAGTGTGTAAATTTTGTGCTTCAGTATGAAAAAAAAATAGTCCAAAAATCTGTGTTAATTTCTCTGAGTATTACAAATTGTTGCACTTTTTGCAGAGGGTCAAACAATCGAGAACTTTTGCCTTTCCATGTGAAAGGTCTCATATTTGGACACCTTTTTTACCATTTGCATGGCCGAGGAGTGCAAGCACCATTGGAGTCCCCAGGTGTTCATCTTAAGGAACACTCTTGCATTGTGATTCATTGTGTATAGGAATTGGCCACAGGCTTACTTGCGTCCTTGTGGCCTAACTTTCAAAGCTTTTGTGCGTTTTGAGAACACAGCTAGTCACCTGAAAGGGAGATCAGCGTTTGCCTTCTTCATTTCTCTTTTGCGACAGGAAGTATTCCATCATAAGTCCGTTGTCAGTCATCTATCAGTCAGTCTTTGTGTCAATTAAAGGTCATTACAATTGACATAACATAGAAGCAGTTCGTATACAGGGAATGTCCATTAAAAATGTTTGTTTATTCTTGAGTAATACATGCATTTTTCCTTAAAAAATATGTCTTCCATTACTGTGCTGCCTATCTTTCACAGTTGTTATATCTACATTCATCTGCACTTGTATTTTAAGGAACTTTTGGATGCCTTCTGTGCAGTCTGCATGTCTTCCTTGTGGTCACGTGGGTTTCCTCCAGGTGCTTTTGTTTCCTCCCACATTCCAAATACTTGCAGTAGGTAAATTGGACACACTAAATTGGCCGTAGGTGTGAGTGAGTGGTACGGACAAACTATCTTAGCATGTCTAGCCACCAGGAGGTGTAGCTTGAGATGATTGTCACTGTTGGAGTGACACCCCGATCCCATGTGCAAAATGGGAAAAAGGGGTTGAGGATGGATGGACTGTTCTTAATTTGATTGCTTGATTTATTTTATTTTAATTTTCTTATAAAACTTGCACTAACATTAAAAATCAGACACACAGCTTTTATGTTGCTGTTTAAGTAAACAGTGCATCTGTAGCAAAACCCTATTAAGTAGTCAAATTCTAACAATTTCCCCACAGTTTATTTCCCACATGTACACTGTGCATACTTGATTATCACTCCCTCATTCTCAGGTACAGAACTGAAAAGGAAATTAACAGTTTAAATGTATTTTGCAGCAAACCTGGTCTGCCTCCTGTCTCTCTGGACAGAGACGGTCATTAAACTACCCCCTGTATAAGTCAAAATTATGGGCCACATCTAGATTGCACAGCTAAGCTATTAAGGGCCCTAGTGGTCACAGCCTAGCATACACCTGTGAACCTGGGGTTTGGCTTAGAGGATTAAGGAGCTGTTTAGCTGTTTCTTGAGTTTCAGTGGTACAAGGTTTGATTCCCTCAGCCTTCATTTCCTAACTGTAGGACACTGAGCAAGTCACTTAACCAGACACCGCTACCAGTCTGAGTCTGAAAAAGGTCTATGGAGATCACTGACTTGTTTAGAAAACAAAATAAAAAACTTAAGGGGTATTTTTTATTATCCATATTTCTGCACTCTACCTAAGAGTACTATAATCCGTTGCTATCCGTGTCATTATTGATCACGGATGGGTCTTGGATCAAATCTCGGATCTGAGCCAGAAGATTAAGTGACAGCTCCAAAGCTCTAACTCCTCCCCTCCCAAGAGCACCTGCTGCCTATAATCCTCAGCTCTCATTTGCCGCGAATTGTGAGTGGACATGCCTTCTGCAGCTCGAGCTTTACTTTACTGGGTATTTTTTGGTATTTTTCTCTTTTCTTTTCTGTCTTTATCATGTAGTAGCTTTAGTTCAGTTTAGTTTAGTTTAGTAGCAGATTCCCTTCCCTCCGTTAGCCGTTTGTCAGTCCATTAGGGTTTTCCCGCCTTATCCCATTACTTAGTAGTTTCTTCCTGCTCACCTTCTCCTCTCCTCCTGTGTGCGTGTTGGGGAGATTGTTTTTGTTTTTTAGTATGTCTGACAAACCCTCCAGGTTTAGGCACTCCTCTTCATGTGGTCAGAAGTTAGCTTCTGCTGATACGCATGAGGCGTGTATCTACTGTCTAGGAGAGCTCCATTTAGAGTTTGAATGCGATATCTGTGTGGTTTTCAACTCTAGGGCTCTCCTAGACCATAGAAATAAGCTTTTGCTTAAAGGGCTAGCTCAAGGGGGTTCCCTGGTCTCAGGCTCCCCCCCTCTAAAGCCCTGTCAGATCCCAAGAGGAAGCCCTCTTCCTCTCAGGACACTGCTTCTAAAAGTCTGAGGCTTTGGGATGCCATTGCCCTGGATCAGAGCCCAGCCTCGAGAGCATCGGCTTTGAATTCTTTGGCTTCGAGTACTTCTGCTCCCCCTGTTGGATTCAAATCCTTGGAGGCTCAGAGGTCCTCTGATCCGATCTGGTCCAAAACCCCCCTCAGGTCCAGCTGGTCTGTCGGATTCATCCTTAGTGCTCTCAGATCCATCCAGGCCATCTGATCTGATGGCTTCCTTGGATCCCATCATTACTGATTATCTTCCAGCCCCTTTGAGAATATGGGATCCAAGGCAGGCCAGTAGGTAGTCTTCTAGAGACCGCAGACTCTTAGCTCATTCAGGCCATTCTTCTGTTTCCTGTAGGTTTACCAGGAGTTTGCTCCCTTCAGACATGGACTCATGATGAGAAGCTTTCTCAAAGCCCAAATTGAACTTGGCTTGTTACCGTTTCCTAGCCACTTGCCGAGGGACTCTTCATTCACATCAAAATTCAGGAGTTTGCTCCCTTCAGACATGGACTCATGATGAGTTGACTTGGCTTCTTGCTGCACCTAGCCACCGGGGACCGAGGATTTCTTTCATTCAAAATTCCTCTCTTTGTGTCCGACTCATGTGAGTTTGGCTCCCCAGGGTCAGGGCTTGCCTAGGGAGAGACCGTCTGTGTCAGGTACTGTTCCCATTCCCACACCACGTAGGTTGGTTCCTGGCTGGTTCAGCCCTGTTGTCCTTAGAGTTGGCGATGCCTTGGCCGTAAGAGGTCCTCGGGGACCAACAAGGTTGGAGGATCCAGTCCAGAGTTTTCAGGCCGTTCCCTTCCCTTGAGGACATTTGCTTTGGACAGCTCAGGACTGATAACTTCTGGGGATGTTTGTGCTTTCGGGGTCCCCCCTTCTGCCCCAGTCGGCCTTTCCTGGCAGGGATGAGTGTGGGGCTTCTTCCAGTCTGTCAGCCTTCCGGGTGATAGTGGACCGTCTCCGGATGGTCAGCAGCTTCTTCCTTGCCTTTGGACCCCCCCCTGTTCTACTTTGGGTGTGTAGTCCTCATCATCTATTCAGGGTCTTCAGAAGAACATTACCCCCATGGGAGTACCCTCCTCTTCAGAGTCCTCCCCAGAGCCCATGGTGGAGGACCTCCCTGGAAGAGGATGTGTAAGATGATGGGGTTGGACTTCCCTCTAGAATCCCTCACTGAGGACACTGATTTCGAGGAAGAGGACAGGTCCCCAAGACTTCTGTCCAAGGAGGTGTCCTCTGGGGACATCTTTGCGATCCTGAAAGAGTGGGGTGGGTGGTCTCTCCCCCTTCCCTCATCCTCAGAGGAATCCGTGTTTCTGAAGGCTTTCGTAACAGGCCCATCTTCCTTCTGTGCGTCTCCCCCTGCAGATGAGCTTGTACAGTTTATTTCCAGCAGGGAGTGGAAGGAGCCGGACACAGTACAACCAGTCCCCAAGAGAGTGGACACATTCCTAAATCCACCTAAGGGCAAACCCTTTTAGAGTAAGAGTGTCCCTTTTGATGCCAATGTGGTTGCCGCAGCCACCAAAAAGAAGCTCACTGAACAGAGCTCTACGGTCCATCCCCCTAAGAGAGAGTAGCAGGCGATTAACCATTTTGGGAAGCATGTGTATGCCTCAGCTACTTTCAAAATGAAGACTACTAATTACATGGCACATTTCACATGGCTGCAAAAGGATTTGGTGTTAGAGCTTTCCTCTTCCCTTTGAGTTATTGCCTCTGGGAGAGCCATAAACTAGTCTCTTCAAAAGTTTCTACTCTCACATCCCTTCCTAACGCCTCAATGAGGTTGATCTCTAATGCGGATGAAGCCAACTTGAGCAGCGGGCACAGGCATTGATATCAGGCGACATGCCTGGCTTTGTGTTTGTGGGGTTTGTAGACAATTTCCAAGCGTCCTTTGCTAATGCCCCATTTGACAGATCTACCCTGTTTGGTTGTTCTGTCATGGAAATCCATTCCTCGCAGCGAGCACGAGGTAAAGACTTTGTCTGCAGTTAGGATAAGGTTTTCGACTCCCCAGCGTTCCTTCTCCAAGACTCAGCAGGGTTATAAGAAGCTGTGGTTCCGCAAGGCTCAATCTTACTTCCAAGAATCTCTTCAGGAGTTTGTTTCTTCTGGCCAGGGAAGGAAATTTGATAACAGATGACATTATAGGAGCAGAGAAGGTCTGCAAAATCAGGGCTACCAATAACCCTTCTCGGAGAAGCCCCCACAGCACTCCTGAAGACCTGCCCGACTGTCTTGCCCTGGAGGCAGTCGGGGGCTGTATCTCCTTGCACCCCCTAGCCTGGGCTGCTATAACTAGTGAGTGCTAAACATTGTGTCCAGGGGGATACTTCATATTCTTCAACCAGCTCCCCCCCCCCAATTCAAACATCACTCCCTGATGTTCCACCCCGCCAAAGGGAGTTAGCTCTCTGAGGTTCATGACCTTCTTCAGAAAAGAGCCATCCAGGAGGTTCCAGCAGAACAACAAGGGTCTGGAACTTATACTCGCTTCTTTTTAGTGGCCAAAAAAAATGGAGACCTGTGTCCCATTCTGGACCTCAGCAATTTGAATTTGTCAGTCAAGAAGTCGAAGTTCTTGGATGGTCACTGTTCAGTCCATTCTTCTGCTTCTGTGCAGGAAGATTGGATGTGCTTTGTGGATCTCAAGTATGCGTACTGTCACATAAAATTCGACAGATGCTCCAGGGATTCCTGCACTCCCCCCCAGGTGTTCACCAAATGTATGGCGGTGGTAGCAGCCCATCTCCAGCTGCAGGTATTTCAGGTCTTTCTGTACCTGGAGGATTGGCTCCTCATGGCTCTCAAAAGGCATCAACTCACTCTAGCCACAGATTACACTTTCTGCCTCTTTTGAGATCTGGGCATTACAGTTAACTTTCCCCAAGTCGCAGCTTGCCCCCTCTCAGAGATTGGAATTTATAAAGGTTCTTCTCAACACAGTGTTGGAGACTGCAGCCCTTTCCCCATGCAGGGGTAGACACTATTCGGGAGCAAGTCCTCCTCCTACTGGATCGGCTGAGTTTTCCTGCACATTTACTACTACAAGCCCTCTGTTCCATTGCAGCGGCAATTCAGCTAGTCCCCTTCACTAGGTATCGCATGTCAGTTCTTCAGTGGACCCTTGCGGTGTAGTGATTAGCTCATCTTCACCCTATGTCCATGGCAGTCCAGATATCTGAAGTCTGCCAGCATCACTTATCGTGGTGGCTCCAGTTCAAAGACCTTCTGCTAGGGAGACCTTTTGTCTTCCTCAGCCCCAGGCCATAGCGACTATGGAGGCCTCCCTGTTTGTGTTTGGGGAGGGAACATTTTCAGAGAAGGACGGTCCAAGACATGTGGACCGTATTGTAGAGCAAGTTCAACATCGATGTCCTAGAAGTAAGAGCAGTCCTTCTATCGTTGCAACATTCCAGGACTATCTCCCTCTTGGGACTGTGGCAGTTAAGACAGATAACATGGTGGTAGTGTGGTACATCAACAAACAGGGCGGGACACTATCGTATCCTTTTTCTTCTTGCAATTCATATTCCCGGTGATTACAGTGTGTTGGCAGATAAGTTCAGTAGGTCTATCCTGAGTCCCTATTAGTGGTCCCTGAACCAGTCAGTGACAACCCAGATTTTTGACTGTTGGGGTCTCTCTTGCTGTGATCTGTTTGCTTCCCCGACCAATCACAAATGCATCAAATACTTTGCCCTGATCCCCCCATCGGGTAAATCCACTATGGATTCTCTGATTCATGATTGGCTGCCTGGACTTCTCTGCTCCTGTATTCCAGCACCACTCATTCCCTAAGTCTTAAAGTGCATCACTTGAAGAGTCATCTCATCCTCATTGCCCCCTTCTGGCCTCATCAGATGTGGTTCTCCTTCCTCTGGTCTCATCTGAAATATCCACGTTGGATATTGGATCCAGCCCACTCTCATTCCCCATCCCTGGGGTTTCCTCTTACCAACCTTCAGTCCCTGTGACTGACAGCTTGGTTCCTCCAGTTCCAATGATAGTCAGTCAAATTAAACTGCCTTCTCTGGTGAAGGACATTTTGGCCTCCCAAAAGCCTTCTTCTAAAAAGCTTTATTCCAGCAAATGGAAGAGTTTTTCTCTCTGGCTCGTCAGCAAGATCCATTTTCAGCTCCTTTCACGGATATTTTGTCATTCCTGTCCTCTGTTTTCAACATGAGGCAAGCTTCTCGACGACTAAACTTTAGTTGGCAGCTATATCCAGCTTTCCACCCAAGTGACATCCCCATGTTTTCTTCTAGGCTATGCAAGGTCTTAAGGGTATTTTCTTGCTCAGGCATCTGTACAAAGATCCGTCTTCTCCTCGGGATCTTACTTTGGTGCTTTATTTCCTGACACAACCTCTCTGAGCCTGCGTTGAAGAGTGATATTAAGTTTGTCTTGGAATATAGATTATTTGGTGCCTATTACCTCTGCCAAAAGGGTTTTTGAATTGCAGGCTCTCTACATAAAAGCTCCTTTCATGGTTTTTCACAAGGATAGGGTATCTCAGGACCAGTCCTTCATTCATTCTTAAAGTAGCCTCAGAAACTAACCTTAATCAGTCATTTCAGCTACCTGTCTTTTTTTCCCAATTTTTCAAACAAAGGGGAGTACAAACTACATTGCCTGGATGTACACAGGCAGCTACATGTCTATTTGAAGACAACAGAGAATTTTTGAAAATCATATCAACAGCCAAAATGAACAGGAAAGTCGTTGTGTCTTTCGGCTTTTCCCAGTTAGGGGTCGCCACAGCGGAACTCAGGTCCGCTAATGATTGGCAGTAGATTTTTACATGCCGAGTTGCCAGTCCTGACGCACAACCGTTAACGAAGGTACGCCCATTCACGCATGTCTCCACGCAGAAGATGCTCTAGCTGAGAATCAAACCGGACAGCGTCTTATCAAAAGAAAATGAAAAGTGTAGCAATAAAGGCGGTCCAAAAAAAGGAAGGAAAAAGGCTGGAGGAAACTGAGGTACCTGTATTGAAGTGGTCTCCTAAGATTCTCTGCTGCTTTGCTGTTTTGGGAGATGCAACGCCCAAATCCCTTTCTTATTATTTTCTACCCCAGAACCGGTTTCAGCCCTGGAAGTACTGGAACCAGTCAGTAACCCCGTGTTGATTGTATCTGCACTTCTGGATGTGACTTCCTCTGTGTTGACACCCTAGGTAGCAGTGCCCCCCTATTAGGCCCTAAAGTTTAGGTGCTGAGGGCTGTTTGCTGATGTTAGTCCCAGTGCTTTTGGGATGCTTGTCAATGTCAGTGCTCTTGGCTTTCAGTTGTTCTATGCAGAAGTCTGCTTTGGTGGTCAGAGCACTGGCATTGGCTCTAGTGATTATTGCTGATAACCCCCCCGTTTCTTCTGCACATGGGAGATCTTCGAGCAGTTCCACCTGCATGCACTCTTGAAGCAGGGGGTTTTTAGCTCTAAAGCTGTTTTTGTCCTTCCAGGACAAAGGACCAGAGAAGCATAGGAATCCCATAAGTCTGGATTATCTTCTCAATATGGCATTTCGGACTAATCTTTTCCAAGCTCGCCTAGAATAAGGTTTTACAAAAGGAATTACTTATACTCCTCACTGGAGTCTCTCTCCCTAGATGCAGATCTTGATGAAGGGGAGTCTTCACCCCAGTCCCCTCCAGAGGACACTTAGTTTAGTAAAATTATTGAGATGATGAGATGGAGGGAATGTTGGCCAAGTGATCCCACCTCCCCTGAGGAAACTGTCTTGAAGGAAGCTTACAGATTCTCACCCCTAGCAGCTTGGGCAGTAGCCCCACCAATAAAGTTAGACATGGTGTGTTCAGTAGCTTGGAGGAAGCCCAGGGTTGTACTTGCAATACACAGGAAACCTGACAGTGTTGCACACTCCCAGGGATAGGCCTCACTGGTGCAAAGAACCATGTGTGTATTGGTGGGCAACAGATGTGAGGTCCCAAAGAATTCTCAGGCTGTTTATTTTCCAAACGAGGATTTTCAGTTAATGGATGGGTTAGGAAAGTGTGTGCATGAGTTAAGTATCTTTTCATCGAGGTTGATGAGTTGCTTGGTGCATATGGTCAGGTTCCACAGAGACCTTTCAGATAATGCCCCACAACTCTTAAGTAGTTGC
Source organism: Protopterus annectens (assembly GCF_019279795.1). NCBI lineage: Eukaryota > Metazoa > Chordata > Ceratodontiformes > Protopteridae > Protopterus > Protopterus annectens. Next base: position 1,295,773,077 of record NC_056732.1, read on the forward strand.
CCACTGGGCCCTTTACAAACAGTTGAAGACCCAGGTGGCTTCCATTAACTTCATTGCATCGCTAACCATGCATTGTTTTACACAACGCTGTGAATGCAGCAGCTTGATTAGTCTGCTTAGGAATTGCAGTGAGGCATCAGGCCCGTCTGTGTGTCTGGTTTTGTGAAGCACTTTAAAGTTGCCTTTGTCAGTGCTTCTTTTAAAGGAACCTCACTGTCTGAATAGCAAAATTAAAGATAAGCTGCAGCAGTGTGAGCAGAAGGCAAAATGTTCATAGCTATTGGGGTAAAATGAAAGATTTCTCAGACATTGTTTCAGAGAAATCAGAAGGAAGCTGAGAAAATATAGTTCTAGAAATCCTAGTAGACTTAACACTAGCAACAGTTCAACAGGAATTCCCAGGGTAGACATAACTTCTCTATAACTGCCACTAAACATGAAGAAGTGATCACACCAATAGGTGTTTTGTGGTCCCTCCCTAGAGGGCCAGGCAGTATGAACCCTGGGTGGTTCTCCTACTGTTTTACACTGGAGGCAGTCTGTGGACATCTCTCCCTGCATCTGCTTACATTGCTAGTCATCACACAAGGCATTTGGGTCAGGGAGATTATATCCAGAGGCTTTACAGTACAATACAATACCATTTTTACAGCTACCTATACAGCCTGTCGTCCACCTATGGTGCCACCCCATCAAAGGAGGGCAGCTCAGCAGGAGGTGAAAAAAAACTCTCAAAACATCCGGGAGGGTCCCATCAGAACAAAGACTATCTGGATTTTACTCTGGTTGTTGCCCAGAAAAACAAAGAACCATAAACTGATGCTAGGCTTCAGCCATCTGAATCAGTACATGAAGAAAGATCTCTTGCAGATGGTCATGGTGCAGTCCACCTTGCTGTATTTCCAAGCAGGGGCTTTGGATTTCCAGGAAGCTTAACACATCAAGATAGCCAAAGTTATGCAGGAGATTCCTCCACTTTCAGTTGGGAACAAGCCATTACCTTTTTCACAGCTTTTTCATCTGGTCTCTCAGTTGCAGCTCACGTGTGATTTATAAGGATAGGACTCTTTATTTACATAAACCATCATCTCAGAGTCCCTGCTGGAATCATCACAGATGTTCTTCATGTTTCACTGTTGCAGTCATTACATTTGGGTAATCTGCTTGCAGGTTGCCCTCAGTCGGCCTGATTAACAAAGTCTTGGGTCCTGCTTCGGTTGCTGTCCCTTCTTCCATGACGTCAGGTCGTCAGGGGTGTAAAACATGCAGCCAACGCCATTACATCAGTCTTTCTTGCCGTGCGGTGCCTGAAGCAGAAGCAGTTAGCAAGTGCTGGTCAGCCGACTCCTGAAATTTTCGTTTTCGACTTTCAGAACCGAAGTCTTCAATTAAAAGCTAAGTACCCCATTGGGGAAACTTTTTCTTGCTCCTTACCGATGTCAGAAAAAGTTAATAATTGCATTACTTGTGGAAAGCAAATACCTCATAAAGATTTTCATTCGTACTGTATTCCTTGCCTAGGCCCTGACCACAACGTACCTTGCTGTCGGTTTTGTGCTTTATTTAATCAGCGCACTATCTGTTGTCTGTATATTTTTGCCTCTAAATATTTCGGTTCTCTTTTTAATTATCCAGAAATATCGTCTGTTACCCTCCAACTACTGGGATTCCGAAAAAATGCAAAGATAAAGACAGAGACAGGCCGCCGAGGTCCAAAACTGCCGACGACACTTCAAAGCCAGTCACCAGTTCGCCGGTACTCAATGAGGTGCTTTCGCAGCCCCTGATACCCGCTACTTCTGATTCGCAGGCCTCTACTGAGACCCATTGGAGTCCGGTATGCCGCATAATACTTCAACTATGCAACCCGCGGATGTCTCTACCTTGTATGGGTCCAGAGTCTCTGTGCAGGCACCGGCGTCTGAGTGTGTATTCCGGCTTACGGACTTGCATATTAAATAGACATCTCCTTCATTACTAAGGCGTAAATCTCGATCCATGTCTAAAAAAACGGTGCCCAGGCCACATGCTCAGGCCTCTATGCCTAAAAAACAAATGATAAAAATGGCTGAAGATCTAATAACTCAAATCAGGGGTAGCCAACCCCCCCCCCCCCCCCGAGGCCTAGGTCTGAGCTTGATTATGAATCTTCTGATCAGGATTATGTTTCTTCTGACTGTTCTGATGACATGGATTTGTCCTTACCTACTTATGTGAGGATTCTTATGCAGAGGATTTTATTCCCTCTGCTTCCCCTTCTGAGGGTTTTTCTTTTGGGGAAACCTTACATACTCTAAGGGAGCATTTTTACTGGGAAAGCCAGGAATTTTCTGATTCAAAAAAGAGGCTTAGGGATTTCCTTCTCCTACCACAGCATAGGCCTTTGGCTATTCTTCCTGTACTAGACATTGTTGATGATGTTTTCTCGTAATCCAGTTTGGCCCCTGATTCCCTGACTCCTGCTCCCAGTAAACCTGACTGATACTACAGGGTCCCTGAGTCCCACAAGTTCCTTTTCAAAAATCCTATTGCAGATCCAGAGACTATTTCACAGGGACCCAAGGCCAATAAGGCTTCTACTGCTAAAAATCCTACCCCTTCTGATAGGGACTCCAGGTCGCTGGATAGATGGGGTAAAAAGGTTTATACTTCAGCAACCTTGGCAATCAGAGCTTTAAACTGCCAGTTTCATATGTTAAAATATCAGCAACATGTTATTGGACTGGTTAAACAGAAAATTATGTTGATTCCCGACTGTGTGGAAAATAAAGACTTACAGGGTTTAATGCATTTGCTGAATAAGTTGGAAAACATACTTTGCAATGTGGTTTTGATTCTTTAGAGGCCTCTTGCAGGGCTGTTGTTACTGGGTCTGTGCTTAGAAGGCATGCTTGGCTTAAGGAGCAATCTTTGACTGATTATGTTAAAGCTAAATTGTTGGATGCTCCTTTAAATCAGGACCACCTGTTTGGCAACAAGGCTGAAGAAGTTCTTAAAAAGATGGAAGATAAAGCTAAATCTATGCAAACTGTTAAAGATTTTTTACAAGTGCAGCCTCCTAGATTTAGTAGACACTGGCCTACTAAGAATTGGTCCTTTCCAGCCCCTTCCAGGTCTTCTCAAGCCAAACCCAGACACAGCAAAAACCCCAGGTTTCAGTCCCAGGGGACGCACAGAACTAAGCAGTGGGGGTCCTCTACTTCCAAATCTGGGAATAACAAGACACCCCCTATGGTAAACTGTCTCAATGACTTCCTTTTAAAATTTCCAAGCACTTATCTTCTGACTGCCCCTTTGGGGGGAAAGATTGCACTTCATGCAAAGAACTGGGAACTCATTACCCAGGACAAATGGGTTTTAAATATAGTGTCCCAGGGATACAGACTTCATTTCCACACGTTGCCAATGCCAATTGGGTGGCCGGACCTGCCCCCAAATCAGTGCAGAGGCTCAAAAACAAGTACTTTCTCTCTTAAGCATGGGGGCTATTCAACTGGTACCAGAATAGGAAAAGGGACAAGGTTTCTACTCCATACTTTTCCTGGTACCCAGAAAAGACAAATCATGGTGTCCAATCCTGGACCTGTCAACTCTAAACACCTTTCTGGAGATTCCAAAATTCAAGATGCTGACTATTCACCAATTCCTCCCTGTGCTAGGCAAAGATGCCTGGTTGCCAACACTAGATTTAAAAGAAGCATACCTGCACATCCCAGTCAGGGAATCTATGCTTCAAAGCAGGTTACGCACATTATCAGTTCTCTGCACTGCCCTTTGGCTTATCTACTGCACCCAGGGTATTCACAAAGTGCCTAGCTCCAGTTATTCCATTTTGCAGGCAAAGAAGTGTTCAAATATACCCATACCTGGACGATTGTCTAATTCAGGCAGAAAGCCAAGACATACCTTTGAATCCTCTGGTGTTTGTAAAAAGGGTTCTAACTTGTCTGGGGTACACCATAAACGAAAATAAATCACAACTGGTACCCTGTCAACATACATTCCTGGGCGCAAGCTTGAATACAACTTCCCAGATGGCTTACCTCACGCCAGAAAAGTAAATTCATTTGACAACCTACTTCAAGCAATTGGCCACAAAAACCCTGCTATCTGCAAGATAAATACTGCAAGCCTTGGGGTTCGTGGTCTCCTGCATTCTTCTAATTCCATATGCAAGACTGCATATGAGGAAACTACAGTGGTATCTAAAAAGCCTGTGGAGTCAACATTCTCACAGCCTAGAAACAATGATTCCTTTCATACCTTGCCTACGCCTAGAGTTCCTTTGGTGGGCTGAGGCCTGCCACCAAAACAAGGGACTACCATTCACACTACCCCCTGCCACCCAAACCCCAACAAAAAATGTATTGGACTTTGCATGGGGGGGCTCACCTGGCAGGGAAGTGCATTCAGGGCAAATGGAACCCAAGTCAAATGCACCTGCCTATCAATCAAAAAGAAATGTTAGCTGTACAGAATGCTCTGACAGCCTTCAAAGACTACATTCTTCCAGGACAACTAATGGTAAAGACTGACAACTCCACGGTTATGTTGTACATAAGCAGGGGGGGTACACATTCCTACCCCCTCTGCAGACTAGCCATGCCATTGTGGAACACAGCCTTGAGCTACCAAGTGCACCTACAAGCTCAATTCATGCCAGGAAAATTAAATACACTGGCAGACAGACTAAACCGAAACCTCATGGACCCACACAAGTGGAAAATGGAACCAAGGATTTTCAGCATGTTGACAAGTGAATGGGGGTGCCCAGACATAGATCTGTTTGCTTCCCCCCAGAACTACCAATTGGACAAATTTTGCACAAGGACTCCCCACAAACAAGCCTGGAAAGTGGATGCTCTGTCCTTCAGCTGGAAAAAAACGATCAGTTTATGCCTTTCCTCCTCTACCTCTGCTCTCCAAAGTTCTACTAAAAGTCAAACAGAACAAACTAAGGATGATTTTTGCTCCAGTCTGGCCGTGCCAGCACTGGTACCCGCTCCTGCGCAGTGTGTTGCAGATGTTCATCGTGTTACCCTGCTGCAGTCATCACACTTGGGTTATCCTGTCATCAGGCGGTCCCGCAGTCAGCTGGAATTCCAAAGTCGTGGTCCGGTGTCGGTTGCTGTCGCTTCTTCCCTGACGTCAGTGCACCAGGGGTATATATAATGCAACCGATGCCATTTTCTTCAGTCTTTCTTGCCGAGCGGTGCCCGAAGCTGAAGCAGTTCGCAAGTGCCTGTCGGCCGACTACTGAGATTTTCAAATTCGAATTTCAGACCGAAGTCTTCTATAAAGCTAAGTACCCTGTTGGGGAAACTTTTCTTACCTCAGTCAGATGTCGGAAAAAGTTAACAATTGTATTTCTTGTGGGAAGCAAATACCTCATAAGGAGTTTCATTCTTATTGCATGCCTTGCCTAGACCCAGTCCACGACGTCACTAGTTGTCGTTTTTGTGCTAGGTTTAATAAGCGTACTATTAAAAGACGGTTTGATTTCGCATGACACTACTTCGGTAGGAAATTTAACTACACCATGCCGTCGGAGCAACCGACTACCGGCGTGCACAAAAAATGCAAGGATAAGGATAGACAGCCCAGGCCTAAGCCAGATTCTGAGGCCTTGGCTGGTCCGGTCTCTGGTCCTCAGTGAGGCTCCGACGACGCAGCCCCTGACTACCGAAAATCTGGAACCCGAGACCGCTTCACAAATTTTGATGGAATGTACCAGGCTGACGCAGCCATTTAGTTCAGGCCCTACTGAAGACATTGCTCAAAAAGATGTCTGTGCTGCAGAAACGCCATCGGTTTCTGAAGGCGTTTTCAGACCGCTCACCATTAAAACGTATTCTAAGACGAAGACTCCTATTAAATCTAAAAAGACTGCACTTCAGTCCCCTGTTCAAGGCCCCATGCCTAAGAAACAGTTACTCAAAATGGCTGAAGATTTGATCACTTTAATCAGGGGTTCCCAGCTCCCTCCTGACAAAAGGCCTAGACAAGAGGAAGATTATGCATCCTCTGAACAAGTGTCCATTTCTTCAGACTCCTTTGAGGATCAAGATTACTCCTTCTCCCCTTATGAAGATTCTGATGCTGAGGATTCCATTCCCTCAGCTTCTCCTCCTGAAGACTACTCCTTTGGGGAAATTTTACACACTATGAGGGAACATTTTCACTGGGAAGGTCAGGACTACACTGACTCGAAGAAAAGGCTCAGAGAGTTTCTTTTGCTCCCCCAACACAGACCACTTGCCATCCCACCAGTTTGACATTGTGGATGATGTTTACTTAGAATCCAGTTTTAACCCTGATTTTCTACCTCCTGCTCCGGCTAAGCCTGATTCCCACAAATTTCTTTACAAAAGCCCTGTTGCTGACCCAGAGACAATCTCCCAGGGTCCAAAGGGGGCTAAGGCTTCTATGGCTAAAAATCCTGTACCTTCTGAGAGGAATTCCAGAGCACTAGACAGGTGGAGGAAAAAGGTTTACACCTCAGCCACTCTAGCTATGAGGGCACTAAATTGCCAATTTCACATGCAGTATCAGCAATTTCTAATCTCAGTTAAAGCAAAGAATGACCACTCTCCCTCAACAATCTGAATTGAAAGAAATGCAGGATCTGTTACATGCCACTGAACAGGTGGGCAAACATACCTTACAATGTGGGTTTGATTCTTTGGAGGCCTCCTGCAAAGCAGCTGTCACTGGGTCTGTTATACGTAGGCATGCTTGGTTAAAGGAACAAACTCTACCTGATCATGTTAAAGCAAAACTTCTAGATGCTCCCTTACAGCAGGATGTTCTTTTTGGAGTTAAAGCAGAAGAAGTCTTAAAGAAAATGGAGGATAAGACAAAATCTATGCAGACAGTCAATATTTCCTACAGGTACAGCCCTCTCACTTCAGCAGAAACTGGCCAACAAAAAATTGGTCCTTTCCAGCTACAGACAGTCCACAGAGGGGTAAATACAGACGCCCAAGGGGCAGAGGACAACCACAAGCCCAATACAAACCTCGCCAGTGGGGCACTACAACACAGAAGGGAGGAGAAGACAGGTCCCAAACTGCCAGAAAGCAAACTCAATGACTTGCACCTCATCTGGCCAAGCAGCACTCTCTTGGCAGCCCCCTTGGGAGGAAAACTCGCACTTTTTTCAGACAACTGGCACTTTGTCACAAAGGACAAATGGGTCCTAGAAATAATTTTACAAGGATACAGATTCCATTTTCACACCTTGCCAATTAAAAGAGGAATGCCAAACCTGCCACAAAATCAATGGGCAGAGGCACAAAAAAAAATTACAGCTCTCATGGACATGAGGGCCATTCAGCTGGTACCTACTCGAGAGCAAGGTCAAGGATTTTACTCAAGACTCTTTCTAGTGCCCAGAAAGGACAATGCCTGGAGACCAATTCTGGACCTTTCAATTCTAAACACTTACAAGTACTCAAATTCAAGATGCTAACACTACAGCAGCTTCTTCCCATGTTGGGCAAGGAAGCATGGCTAGTAACGTTGGACCTCAAGGAGGCATACCTGCATGTCCCTATCAGACAAAGTTGCAGAAGATACCTCCATTTCATTGCAGGTTCAACCCATTACCAATTCTCTGCACTGCCCTTTGGCTTATCTACTGCGCCCAGAGTCTTCACAAAATGCCTGGCACCAGTAATTGCATACTGCAGACAAAGAGGAATTCAAATATACCCATGCCTGGACGACTGCTTCATCCAAGCAGAAAGCAAGGACATTCTATTATATCATCTGGCTTTTGTGAAACATCTACTAAATTGCCTGGGGTACACAGTAAACGAAAAGAAGTCAAAACTAGTACCCTCACAAAATATGACATTCCTGGGTGCCAGCTTGAATACAACGGCCCAGAAGGCTTATCTGACGCCAGACAAACAAGTACAACTGACTCAATATTTCAAAACAATGGCAACAAAGGCCCAATTAACTGCAAGAAAAATTCTGCAGGCCTTGGGCTTCATGGCATCTTGCATACTACTAATACCATTTGCAAAGCTGCATATGAGGAAATTACAGTGGTACCTAAGAAGTGTATGGTCTCAGCACAGCCACAGCTTGGACACAATGATATCTCTCATTCCCTGCCTACAACAGGAGTTTCTATGGTGCTCACAGGCATGTCACCTCAACAAGGGTCAGCCTTTCACCTTGCCCCCAGCCAGGCAAACTATCACAACAGATGCATCAGATTACGCCTGGGGGGCTCACATGGCAGGACAGTGCGTTCAAGGTGTATGGACTGCAGATCAAAGGAATCTGCACATCAATTAAAAAGAGATGCTAGCTGTACAGAAAGCTCTGACAGCCTTCAAGGATCTATTACATCCAGGACAACTGACAATAAAGATGGACAACACCACAGTAATGTGGTACATAAACAAACAAGGGGGTACTCACTCCTACCCTCTGTGCAGGCAAGCAATGACCTTATGGAACACAGCTCTGGCTTACCAAGTTCAGTTATAAGCTCATTTCCTGCCAGGACAGAAGAATACATTGGCAGACGACCTCAGCAGAAACATGGATCCCCACGAGTGGAAACTGGATCCACAAGTATTTACAATGATAACTCAAAAATGGGGCCTTCCAGACATAGACCTGTTTGCCAGCCCTCAAAACTATCAACTAACAAAATTTTGTACTAGGGGACTTCACCATCAAGTGTGGAAAGTGGATGCACTCTCTTTCAGTTGGAAAAACTTGACAGTATATGCCTTCCCTCCATTGCCTCTCCTCACAAAGGTACTTCTGAAAGTCAAAAAGGAGAAACCACAACTGATTCTCATAGCCCCAGACTGGCCACGCCAGCAGTGGTACCCGCTATTGAGGAATATGGCCCACGGCCCACCATGGATATTACCACAAATTTTCCATTTACTCACACAACAAAACAATCAGATTCTTCACAGCCAGCTCAAAACCTTAAATCTGGCTGCATGGCAAATCAACTAAGCATCCAGCCAGCTCCTCTTTCCCAAGCAGTTATGGATGTTATTCTGGAAGCTAGGAGGCCAAGCACCAGGAAGGCTTATTTGAACAAATGGAAAAGGTTTTGTGCCTGGAACCAAGCTAAAGGCCAAGACACAATTCAGCCTCACATTCTATAGTATTTAACTGAGATGTTGCCCAAAGGACTTTCTTTCTCCTCCATTAAAATCCATGCTTCAGCTATTTTAGCCCACTACAACACAGATCCACCCTTATTTTCACACCCACTTCTAAGGCAGTTCCTCAGAGGGGCAAAAAAACATTAGACCACCCAGGAGAGCACCTACACCAACATGGGACCTCAATTTTGTTCTGGAAAAACTAACGCTACCTCCCTTTGAACCAGCTTTCTCTGCAGATCTTCAGTTCCTATCATGGAAGACTGCCCTGCTGCTTGCAATAACTTCAGCTAGAAGAGTCTCAGAGCTACAGGCATTAATGGCAGTGGAACCTTTCCTCATTTTTCATCAAGACAGAGTTTCTCTACGAACTAATCCTTCCTTTATGCCTAAGGTGTTTTTCCAGTGTGGCTTTAAATCAAACCATCCACTTATCCACCTTCTTCTCAAATCCACAGAACAAAGGTGAGAGACTCCTGCATTCCTTGGACATTCACAGGCAACTTCGTTACTACTTGGACAAAACTAAGGCTTTCAGAAAATCTGACCAGCTGTTTGTATCCTATGCTACAGCTTCTCAAGGGAAGGCTATATCAAAGCAAACCATTTCCAAATGGATAGGTCATTGCATACGTTTTTGCTATACCCATCATGGAAAACCAGTTCCTGCTACCATTAAGCCCCACTCTACCAGGGCAACAGCTACTTCTACAGCCTTTCTCAGGGGGGTTCCAACCAAGGAGATTTTGGAATCTGCAACTTGGAGTTCAGTACACACCTTTACCAAACACGATCACTTACCACTTTACTCTAAGACCAGGGCGGGCTTCGCCACTGCAGTTCTGCAGGGCCTTCTAGCCTCCTCTAACCCTCTATGATACCTCCACCCATCCTTAGCTTTGGGATTCAACCCAAGTGTGATGACTGCAGCAGGGTAACACAATGAACATAGTACAGATGTTCTTCGTCTCACATTGCTGCAGTCATGACTTGTGGGTAGTCCGCTGTCCTCGGTCGGCCCGAATACCAAAGGGCTAGGCTGGCGTCGGTCATTGTCGCCTAGAGCTGACGTCAGTACGCAGTAGTACTTAAGCGCATGACCGACGTCATATCCTCAGTCTTTCTTGCCGCGTGGTCCGAAGCAGAAGCAGCGTTTGCAAGTGCCGTTCGGCGTTCTGAAATTTTCATTTACCGAGTTTCAGACCGAAGACCAAGTTGGGCTAAGTACCCCGTTGGGGAAATTTTTGTCTTTTCTTGCCTCAGTTATCCGGATGTCAGAAATTCCAAAGTTCAAGATGTTAACATTACAACAGCTTCTGCCTATGATAGGCAAAGATCACTGGATGGTAACCCTGGATCTCAAAGAGGCCTATCTTCACATCCCTATCAAGCCCAGCTGCAGGAGATTCCTGAGATTTCGGGCTGGTACTTCACATTATCAGTTCTCTGCATTGCCCTTTGGCTTATCTACTGCACCCAGGGTGTTCACAAAAGTTCTGGCTCCTGTGATTGCTTTCTTCAGACAGAGAGTAATACAAATTTATCCTTATTTGGACGATTGCCTGATTCTTGCTCAAAACAAAGACAAATTACTACAGCATCTCCAGTATGTAATGGCAGTTTTAAGGTGCCTAGGGTATTCTGTGAACGAAATAAAGTCCAGTCTAGTGCCCTCTCAGGACATGTGCTTTCTGGGTGTGAGACTGAATACAGCTTCTCAGATGACATTTCTGACCCCGGACAAACAAAGAACTCTTCATCTCTACTAACAGCAGTTATCAGTAATGTCCAGGCTGACTGCAAGGACATTCCTCCAAGCCTTGGGGTTCATGGCATCTTGCATTCTAGTACTTCCCAATGCCAAACTGCATATGAGGAAGCTACAATGGTATCTCAAAAGTGTGTGGACTCAACACTGCCACGGTTTGGACACTGTCATTCGGATTATACCTTGCATCCAGAAGGAATTCCTGTGGTGGGCTCAGGAATGTCACCTAAACAAGGGACTCTCTGTGACCCGACCAGAGACTAGTCAGATCCTAACGACGGATGCCTCGGACTTGGCTTGGGGAGCACACTTCAATGGAAAATGGATACAAGACATGTGGCCTCCCAAACTACTACATTTGCATATCAACATGAAGGAGATGTTAGCAGTTCAATTTGCTTTGATGGCCTTCAAGGAACTACTTCAGCCAGGACAGGTGTTGATCCAAATAGACAACACCAACAGTCATGTGGTACATCAACAAGCAGGGGGGTACTCATTCCTACCCTCTTTGCAGACAAGCAATGATTTCATGGGAGACTGCTCTGAGTTTGCGAATCAATCTTCAAGCAAGGTTTCTGCCAGGAGCACAGAACTCCCTAGCAGATATTTTGAGCAGGCAAATGGTGGATCCCCACGAGTGGAAACTGGATCCTCAGATTTTCAAACAATTGACTGTGGCTTGGGGAACTCCAGACATAGATCTGTTCGCTTCTCCACTGAATTTTCAACTTCCAAAATTTTGCACAAAGATGTTCCACCCAGATGCTTGGAAAGTGGATGCTCTATCTTTCAGTTGGAACAACTTCACGTTTATGCTTTTCCTCCTCTGCCTCTTCTCCCCAAGGTACTCTTGAAAGTCAGACGGGACAAGCCTTGCATGATTCTAATAGCACCAGATTGGCCACGTCAGCATTGGTATCCTCTGCTGAGGAGTTTAATCCAGGAGCCTCCTTGGCCTCTGCCACAGGTTCCTCATTTGTTGTCCCAGTCAAACAATCATTTTCTCAATGTTCAGGTGCAGTCCCTCCATCTGACAGCCTGACGTATTCTGTGATGGAGCCGGTGGGGTCTCAGCTTCCTCAACAGGTTTTAGATGTCATTTGGAAGCTAGGCGGCCTAGCACTAGAAAAGTTTATGCTGATAAATGGAAGAGATTTTTTCTTTGGAGCACTGCAAAGGGTTTTGATGTTTCAGTGCCTAATTTGAGTTTTGCACTACAGTATCTTATTGAATTACTGGACAAGGGTTTGTCATTCTCTTCTGTGAAGGTTCATGCTGCAGCCATTTCTGGTCACTATGATTGTGACCCTCCTTTATTTTCTCATCCTTTGTTCAAACAATTTCTTAGAGGGGCAAAGAATATAAGACCCCCACGTAGAGCTCCTACTCCTTCCTGGGATCTCAATTTTGTTTTGGAGAAACTTACTTTACCTCCTTTTGAACCTGCAGCTACGTCTGAACTGAAGTTTTTGTCTTGGAAGACTGCTTTTTTGTTGGCCATTACTTCTGCTAGGAGGGTATCTGAATTGCAGGCACTCATGGCATTTGAACCCTTTTTGATATTCCATAAGGATAGAGTTTCTTTGCGGACTAACCCTACTTTTATGCCTAAAGTGATTTCTAGTGTGGCCTTGAATCAGTCTATTCATTTGCCTACTTTTTATGCTGATCCCCAAAATAAAGGGGAAAAAGTCTTGCATTCTTGGATATCCACAGGCAGTTATGTTACTACTTGAGCAGAACTAAGGAGTTCAGATAGACTCAACAGTTATTTGTTTCTTTTGCTTTGAGTTCACAAGGGAAAGCTGTTTCAAAGCAGACTATTTCAAAGTGGATTGGTCATTGTATTGCTTTTTGTTATTCTCATCATGGGAAGGATGTTCCTGCTGGGATCAGGCCTCATTCTACTAGGGCTACTGCCACTTCTACTAAGGATATTTTGGAGGCAGCTACTTGGAGTTCTGTACACACTTTCACTAAGCATTACCATCTCCCTCTCTATTCCAAGTCCAGGGCTGGGTTTGCCACTGCAGTTTTACAGGGCATGTTAGCAGCTCCTAATGCTTTGTAATTTGCCAGCCTCCCTTTTCCTTTGCTTTGGGATTCTACCCACAGGTTATGACTGCAGCAATGTGAGACGAAGAACATAGTACAGTTTTGTACCTACCATAAATGTAGATGTTCGAGGATCTACATTGCTGCAGTCCAATTTTCCCTCCCTCCTTCCCCTCTATAGGTTGGGGTTGCTGGGTTTCTTTTGGAGATATTCTTTATTTCCACACTGGGGGTTGTTGGGCATTTACTATTTTTGGCTCTGGCCTTTCTTTTTAGGCCTTCTGACATCTGGGGCAAGAAAGACTGAGGATATGGCGTTGGTCATGCGCTTAAGTACTACTGCGTACTGACGTCAGCTCTAGGCGACAATGACCGACGCCAGCCTAGCCCTTTGGTATTCGGGCCGACCGAGGACAGTGGACTACCCACAGGTCATGACTGCAGCAATGTAGATCCTCGAACATCTACATTTATGGTAGGTACAAAACTGTACTTTTTGTACCTACCATAAATGTAGATGTTCGAGTGTACACCCTGCTGCAGTCCAGGTTACCCTCCCTCCATCCCCTCTGACCTACTGGCTAAATCTCTTCAATACCTTCCTGATGTATTTGCTTATAGCTGAAGGGATTTTGTGTTTGTGCTCGTTTACTCAATTTGGTACTAATTACTGACCACCTTTTTGGGGGCACCTGACATCTGGGGCAAGAAAAAGTGAAGAAACTGGCGTCTGTTGCATTTTATGTACCCCTGGCGCACTGACGTCAGGGAAGAAGCGACAGCAACCGACGCCAGACCAAGACTTTCGAATTCCAGCTGACTGCGGGACCGCCTGACGACAGGATAACCCAAGTGTGATGACTGCAACAGGGTGTACACTCGAACATCTACATTTATGGTAGGTACAAAACTGTACTTTATCTCCATGGCACCTGCCTTAGACCCCTTCCCTGCTGTCTCAGCAGGAGAACCAGATTCTGCACCCTTGGCTTCCAACATTCAACCTTGCAGCCTGGCTAATTACTTAAACTCTCCCTTACCATCCCTCAGCAAACCTGTGATAGATGTCATTTTAGAGGCAAGGAAGCCTAGTACTAGAAAATCTTAAGCTGAGAAATGGAAAAGATTCTGTGCCTGGAACCAGTGTCAAGGAATGAGCACAGCAGTGCCCAATTTACCTCAGATTTTACAATACTTAACTGAGATGCTTCACAAGGGCCTGTCTTTTAACTCCATTAAAATCCACGCCTCAGCCATTTTAGCTCATTATAACACAGAACCTCCCCTCTTCTCTCTACTCAAGCAGTACCTCAGAGGGGCCAAAAATTTGAGTCCACCCTGGAGAGTTCCAACCCCAGCCTGGGACCTTAACTTTGTATGGGAGAAACTCACTCTACCTCCTTTTGAGCCAGCTGCTATTGCAGACTTAAAATTTCTTTCTTGGAAAACAGCTTTCCTTTTAGCAATCACTTCATCTAGAAGGATATCTTGAATTACATGCCCTTATGTCAGTGGAGACTGTCATCATCTTTCATGCAGACAGGGTGTCACTCAGGATCAATCCATCCTTCATGCCCAAGGTGGTATCCAGTGTGGCTCTTAATCAGTCAATTCATTTGCCAACCTTCTTTCTCAATCCACAGAACAAAGGGGAATGGATTTTGCATTCCTTGGATGTGTACAGACAACGTAGATTCTACTTGGACAGGACTAAACCTCAAAGAAAATCTGAACAACTGCTGGTAGCATTTGCTGCAGAGGGGAAGGCTATTTCAAAACAAACCATTTCTAAATGGATAAGCAACTGCATTCATTTCTGCTATAAGCACCATGGAAATCCTGTCCCCCATGGGATCAGACCTCACTCCACCAGGGCTGCATCTACTTCTGCAGCCTTTCTCAGAGGTGTTCCTACCAGGGACATACTAGAACTGCTACCTGGAGTTCTGTACATACTTTCACCAAGCATTATCATTTGCCAATTTTCTTTAAATCCAGAGCTGGCTTTGCCACTGCTGTCTTGCAGGGCCTTATAGCTGGCCCTAATGCTATCTAAACTCCTCCTCCCATCCATAGCTTTGGGAATCTACCCAAATGTAATGACTGCAGCAGTGAAACATGAAGAACATAGTACAGTTGTGTATACTTTTAAATGTAGATGTTCAAGTGTATTCACTGTTGCAGTCCTGGTTACCCTCCCTCCAGCCCCCTAACTTCTTTTGGCTATACCTCTACTTTCCTTTACTATGCTTAAAAGCCTTTTTGGTGTATTTGTTTTTTTGTTGGAGGTATATCTTTGTGCTTTGATGTTTAATTGCTTCCCATTAGGGGGGCACCTGATATCTGGGGCAAGAAAAACTGATGTAATGGCGTCAGCTGCATGTTTTATACCCCTGACGACCTGACATCATGGAAGAAGGGACAGCAACCGACGCAGGACTGAAGACTTTGTTAATCAGGCCGACTGAGGGCAACCTGCAAGCAGATTACCCAAATGTAATGACTGCAACAGTGAATACACTCGAACGTCTACATTTATGTTAAGTGTACACAACTGTACACTTCTAATGTTCATTGGCTGCTAGTTGGGCATAGTATGACAACTGGCCATCCTACCTTTGAACAGAATATCTGAAATAGAGCTGTGTTCCAACCTTTACCACAACACAAAACTGAATGCAATCTTTGATTTTCTTCGTGTTTCACTGTTGCAGTCATCACATTTGTGTTTATCTGCCTGCAGGTAACACTCAGCCAGCCTGAATACCAGAGTCTTCAGATTTCTGCTTCGGATGCTGTCGCTTCTTTCATGACATCATGGGTATAAAACATGCAGCCTTCGCCATTACATCAGTCTTTCTTGCCGTGCGGTGCTGAAGCAGTTCGCAAGTGCCGGTCAGCCGACTCCTTAAATTTTCGTTTTCGAGTTTCAGACCTAAAGTCTTCAAAAAGGTAAGTACCTCATTGGGGATCCTTTTTTCTTGCTCTAACCAATGTCAGAAAAAATTAACAATTGTCTTGCCTGTGGAAAGCAAATACCTCACAGAGATTTTCATTCTTACTGCGTCACCTGTTTAGGTCCAGACCACGATGTCCCTCGCTGTCTGTTTTGTGCCTAGTTCAATGCCCGAACTATTCATCATCGGGCTGTTTTTGTAGCTAAATACTTTGGTTTTCTATTTCTGTACTCCGAAATGGCTTCGTTAAGCCATTCAACTACCAATCTTATGAAAAAATGTAAGGATAAAGACAGAGACAGACTGCATAGGTCCAAAACTGCCGACGATGCTTCCGTTAAGCTAGTCGCCAGTACGCTGGTAATCAGTGAGGTGCTTTTGCAGCCCTTGATACCCACTACGTCAGGTTTGCAGGCCTCTGCTGAGACCCATTCAGAGTCCGGTATGCCACGAGATGCTTCTTCGACTAAGAAACCTATGGATGTCTCATCCTTGGATGGATCCGGAGCCGCTGTGCAGTCACCGGCTTCTGAGGGTCTGTTCAGGCCTATCAATTTTCATATTAAACAGACGACTTCGTTTCAAGCTAAGAATACTGAATTCATCAGGCCTAAAGCTCGCACTACGCTTAAAAAAACGATGACCAAAGCGCATTCCCAGGCCCATATGCCTCAAAGACAAATGATTAGAATGGCTGAAGGCCTTATTACCTTAATTAGGGGAAGCAAGCCTTCCCCCTCTAAGAGACCAAGAACTGATTTTCTTTCTGATTCTTCTGATCAGGAATCTGATATCTGTGTTCCTTCTGACTACCAAGATTTACCCTTATCTACTTATGAGGATTCTGATGTAGAGGATTCCATTCCCTCTGCTTCCCCTCCAGAAGATTTTTCTTTTGGTGAAACCTTGCATACCCTCAGGGAGCATTTCCGTTGGGAAAGCCAGGGCTATTCTCAGTCCAAAAAGAGACTTAGGGAATTTTTAAACCTGCCTCAACCCAGGCCTCTAGCTATTCCTCCTGTTCTGGAGATTGTAGATGATGTTTTCTTGGAATCAGGCCTTACCCCAGACACTCTGCCTCCAGCCCCCAGGAAACCTGACAGGTACTACAGAGTACTTGACTCTCTCAAATTCCTCTTCAAGAATCCTACTGCGGATCAGGAGACCTTTTCCCAAGGACCAAAAGGCATTAAGGCTACTACTGCCAAAAATCCTACCCCTTCTAATAGGGACTCTAGAGCTTTAGACAGATGGGGTAAGAAGGTATACACTTCTACATTGGCCATTAGAGCTTTAAATTGCCAGATTCATATGTTAAAGTATCAGCAGCATATTATGGGACTACTTAAACAGAAAATGATGTTGATTCCTGACTGTGCTGAACAGAAAGATTTACAAGAGTTAATGCATTCTGCTGACCAAGTTGGTAAACGTACTTTGCAATGTGGGTTTGATGCTTTAGAAGCATCTTGCAGGGCTGCTGTCACTGGGTCTATACTTAGAAGGCATGCTTGGCTTAAGGAACAAAACTTGCCAGATCATGTTAAAGCTAAATTTTACTGGATGCACCCTTAAACCAAGACCGCCTTTTTGGCGAGAAAGCAGTTCTCAAAAGGATGGAGGTAAAACCTAAATCTATGCAAACTGTTAAAGATTTCTTACAAGTACAGCCATTGAGATTCAGTAGGCATTGGCCTTCAAAAAACTGGTCCTTTCCAGTCACTTCCAGGCCTTCTCAGTCTAAACCCAGGAGCAGCAGACCACCAACACCTCAGTCTCAGGCTATGCACAGATCTAAGCAGTGGGGGGCTCCCACTTTCAAAGCAGGAAGTAGTAAGCCACCCCCCTATGGAAAAATGGCACAATGACCTATCCTTAACTCTTCCAAGCCTTGCTCAACTACTTGCTCCCTTAGGAGGAAAGCTCGCCCTGCATGCAAAAAACTGGGAACTCATTACCAAAGACAAATGGGTTTTAAACATAGATGTTATGTAGTCCTATCTCGCCTACATTCTTACCCGTGGGTTCGGAGCTGAATATCGGCTCCGACTCTGCCTATTTTACTAGCTCAAAAGTCTCTGATTGGCTGGGCTAAGAGGGTATCCCATGGTACACTGCTCCATATCCCCAGATCTCGTTTGCCGCTTGTAGAGCTCGGACGTGGTCTCGCTTGGCTGTGGCTAAGTACCTTATTTTGACTTATTTCTCTTGAGAAATTGGTTACTTTATACCCAAAAGCTATTTTAATAGCTATATATTGCTGCTGTCGCTGTGATTGTGTGTTTTCTTGGTGTTTTGTGGTATCCCTAACTGTTCCCACCGGCTAGGCCCGTTTTAGAGGACCTAGTCCTCCCTTAGTTTGAGATTTTTTGTGTGTTTGTTCTCTGTGTTGTCTTAAGAACCGTTTTAGTTAAGAGGTTCTTGCAGTGGTGTCATTTTTGTTGCTAATCGTTTATTTAGGGGTTTGCTGAGTCTTTGTAGTACTTTGCTAGTGTACTTTGTGGGCTTCCCGCCCATTTTGGAAAAGTTTTCTTAACTGTTCTCTAAAGTTAGCAGATCATGTCTAAGGATCAGAAGGAACATAAGCCTTCTGGCTTTAAAAAATGTTCAAAATGCGGATATAAAATGTCCATCACAGATGGACACACTGTGTGCATCTACTGCCTTGGAACCATCCATTTACAGGAGTCGTGTAGCTTTTGCCACGCGTTCAGTCCTAGGGTGCTCCAAGAGAGGAAAAACAAATTGATTTTAAAGGGACTGCTTAAACTGTCTTTTGAGGAAGCTATAGATTCGGCTACCAGTTCTCAGTCGAAATCTAAGGCCTCCAAGTCCAAGAAAAGGTCTCCGGCTCCATCTACATCTTTGGAGCCTCCGGAGAAGATTACTATATTGGACTCTGTTTCCTCGGCTCCACTGTCCTCGGGGCCGCAGGAGGTATCTGTGTTAAATGAATCGACGTCCGCTCCGATTATTCTCGAACCCATTCGGAGCCGGTCGCCTAGTGTGAGGCATGGTTCACCAGATAAGAGATCCCAATCTCCATCCATCTCCTCCATATTCTCCAGGCTTTCTGATTTGGATGTTGATAGGGTAGTGCAGAGGCTTCTACAGTCGCCGTTGTTGGCCAAATTGTTTTCGGCTCCGACCCAGTCGACTGTGGAGTCTGTTCCTATGACTGTTTCGATGAGTCCTCCTCCGAGCACATCTTTATCGTCTGAGCCGGTATGTTCTGCTCTGAGTGATGTTCCTGCGCCGGCTCCGATACCTCCCTTGGGTTTATCCGTACCGTCCTCTGCTCCGACCATGTTGGTTCCGTCCACAGGATTCGAGACTCTGGTCTCCTCGGTTGGGCCCGAAGGGGATACTTCGGGACATCTTTCGGTTCCGAGTGTCCCACTCTGTGCATCGGCTCGGACCCCGGTCCCGGTCGTGGCCTTGGAGGTCGGTCCTCGGACTTGGGGGGGGGGGCCTGCCTTCGAGGCCATGCGGAGCGTGCTGGCCAGATCGTCAGCTACATCACCCGGGTCGGTCATTCCATCCCCTACCACTCCGGCGAGAGCTTCTGACACTCGCCTGTCCTTGGACAGTAGAGCGGCAGGCCCTAAGGACACCCCCACGAGCGGTCCCCCACTTTCTGAAGGTCACTCGGAGTCAGTGCCTGAGGAACCTCCCAGAGAAAAATTGTGCAAGAGGAAGCCCAGAGACTCCCAGGACGAGTCTCTCACTTGCAATACTGACCTCGAGGAATCGGAAGGATCCCCCAAGTCTTCCTCTGATGATGTTTCCTTCTCCGATATCCTGGAGATACTGAAACAAAGAGGAAACTGGCCTTCCAAAACTCCTTCCGAGGAGGAGTCAGTATTCCTTAAGGCTTTTGGCGCTCAACCCTCCGCCTCCTGGGTGTCTCCACCCTTCGATGAACTTCTTGACCTTATTTGTCGAAGGGTGTGGGAAAACCCTGATTCTGCGGAGCCCGTACCCAGGCGTCCCAACAAATTTCTCTCCGCCCCTCAGGGAAAAGAGTTTCTGTCAAAGGGAGTCCCTGTAGATGCCATGGTGGCGGCAGCCACCCAGGAAGTTGCAGAGTCTTCCTCGTCGGTCCATCCTCCTAACAGAGTCTAGGACTATGGACCGGTACAGGAAGCGTACCTGGTCTTCAGCAACCTTCACTTTATGGTCGCTGAATTACTTGTCTCATTTCACTCGGCTCCAGAGAGATCTCCTCAAAGAACTGGGAGATACTCTTGCGGGTAACATACCAGAGGCGGTGGCTCAGACAGTTAACGCACAGGTTTCTACCCTCAACTCCATCGTGAACTCGTCCATGCGACTCATTTTGTATGCAGCTGAGGGAGCAAGTAGGGCGGCCAGCTCAGGGGTCGCCCTTAGAAGGCAAGCCTGGCTGCGCCTGTGTCACTTCGTGGAGGCCTTCAAGTCTTCCTTCACTGATGCCCCATTTGATGGTTCCTCCTTGTTTGGGACCAAAGTGAAAGAAACCCTCACCAGGTGTGGGCAAGAGGGAAAGACCCTGTCTGCCGTAGGGGGTCTGTTTTTCCATTCCGTCTAGGCCTGATCCCAAGGCCCAGCGGGGGGGTTCAAGAAATCACAAAGGTTTTTTCCTGCTGCACAAGGTGAACCCCCCCCTCCAGAGGCAGGGGAGGGGGGATTTATTCAGGGAGACGTTGTCCCTGAGGCAGAGGGGGCCCCTGCAATTCCAGAGACTGTGAATCCTTCCATGGCTCCCCATACTCTCATTCCTGAGGGTGTGCCCGACTGTGCTTATCCGGAGCCAGTCGTGGGTCGAATTTCCTTGTATCCGGAAGCCTGGGAAAACATTACCCAGGACCGATGGGTATTAAGGATAATTTCCGGAGGTTACCTCATTCCATTCTCTTCAGTACCCCCTCCAGTAAGAAAAATCCCAGGCATTCCACCCAGTCAAAGGGATCAAGCAGCCTCAGAGATATCTCAGCTGCTAGAAAAAGGAGCCATCCAACCAGTCCCCTCAGACCAAATCGGATTAGGGACTTGCTCAAGATTCTTTTTGGTGCAAAAAAGAACAGGGGACCTGAGACGCATACTAGATCTCAGTCAACTCAACAATTACATACACAAGTTCAAATTCCATATGTTCACTCTACAATCGATCCTCCCATTGTTGGGAGAGGAAGTATGGATGTGCTCCATTGACCTCAAGGATGCTTACTACCATGTCAAAATGGACAGGGCATCTCGGTGTCACATACGCTTCCAGCTGGGAGCCAGCCACTTCCAGTTTCGAGCCCTGCGCTTTGGTCTCACCACAGCCCCCAGGGTGTTCACTGACCTCGAGGAATCGGAAGGATCCCCAAGTCTTCCTCTGATGATGTTTCCTTCTCCGATATCCTGGAGATACTGAAACAAAGAGGAAACTGGCCTTCCAAAACTCCTTCCGAGGAGGAGTCAGTATTCCTTAAGGCTTTTGGCGCTCAACCCTCCGCCTCCTGGGTGTCCCCACCCTTCGATGAACTTCTTGACCTTATTTGTCGAAGGGTGTGGGAAAACCCTGATTCTGCGGAGCCCGTACCCAGGCGTCCCAACAAATTTCTCTCCGCCCCTCAGGGAAAAGAGTTTCTGTCAAAGGGAGTCCCTGTAGATGCCATGGCGGTGGCGGCAGCCACCCAGAAGGAAGTTGCAGAGTCTTCCTCGTCGGTCCATCCTCCTAACAGAGTCTAGGACTATGGACCGGTACAGGAAGCGTACCTGGTCTTCAGCAACCTTCACTTTATGGTCGCTGAATTACTTGTCTCATTTCACTCGGCTCCAGAGAGATCTCCTCAAAGAACTGGGAGATACTCTTGCGGGTAACATACCAGAGGCGGTGGCTCAGACAGTTAACGCACAGGTTTCTACCCTCAACTCCATCGTGAACTCGTCCATGCGACTCATTTTGTATGCAGCTGAGGGAGCAAGTAGGGCGGCCAGCTCAGGGGTCGCCCTTAGAAGGCAAGCCTGGCTGCGCCTGTGTCACTTCGTGGAGGCCTTCAAGTCTTCCTTCACTGATGCCCCATTTGATGGTTCCTCCTTGTTTGGGACCAAAGTGAAAGAAACCCTCACCAGGTGCGGGCAAGAGGGAAAGACCCTGTCTGCCGTAGGGGTCTGTTTTTCCATTCCGTCTAGGCCTGATCCCAAGGCCCAGCGGAGGGGTTCAAGAAATCACAAAGGTTTTTTCCTGCTGCACAAGGTGAACCCCCCCCCTCCAGAGGCAGGGGAGGGGGGAGTTATTCAGGGAGACGTTGTCCCTGAGGCAGAGGGGGCCCCTGCAATTCCAGAGACTGTGAATCCTTCCATGGCTCCCCATACTCTCATTCCTGAGGGTATGCCCGACTGTGCTTATCCGGAGCCAGTCGTGGGTCGAATTTCCTTGTATCCGGAAGCCTGGGAAAACATTACCCAGGACCGATGGGTATTAAGGATAATTTCCGGAGGTTACCTCATTCCATTCTCTTCAGTACCCCCTCCAGTAAGAAAAATCCCAGGCATTCCACCCAGTCAAAGGGATCAAGCAGCCTCAGAGATATCTCAGCTGCTAGAAAAAGGAGCCATCCAACCAGTCCCCTCAGACCAAATCGGATTAGGGACTTGCTCAAGATTCTTTTTGGTGCAGAAAAGAACAGGGGACCTGAGACGCATACTAGATCTCAGTCAACTCAACAATTACATACACAAGTTCAAATTCCATATGTTCACTCTACAATCGATCCTCCCATTGTTGGGAGAGGAAGTATGGATGTGCTCCATTGACCTCAAGGATGCTTACTACCATGTCAAAATGGACAGGGCATCTCGGTGTCACATACGCTTCCAGCTGGGAGCCAGCCACTTCCAGTTTCGAGCCCTGCGCTTTGGTCTCACCACAGCCCCCAGGGTGTTCACCAAGTGTATGGCAGGGGTGACGGCTCACTTGAGACTTCAAGGATTCCAGGTGTTTCCTTACCTGGACGACTGGCTCCTTACCGCCCCCACCAGGCATCAATTAATTCAGACCAGGGATGCTACCATCAGTCTATGTCACCGATTAGTCATCACAATAAAATGGAAAAAATCTGCCTTATTGCTTTTACAGCGTGTCACCTTTATAGGAGCAGAGTTGGACACCATTCGAATGCGAGCATTCTTACCAAAAGAAAGGATCACAGGGTTGCAACAACAAATACTCACGCTGATGCCCCTCAGACATGCAAAGGCAAGACTGATTCTACAACTCCTAGGTACCATGGCGACGACTATCATGTTGGTCCCTCTACCGAGATTGCACACGAGACTTTTTCAATGGCTCCTCTTTGTCCAATGGTCTCTCCAAAGATTTCCGCTGTCCCATCCAATCTTAATGACAGACAGTTGCAAGCAGGACCTCCGTTGGTGGCTGTGCACCAACAACTTGAACCGGGGAAAGCCCTTTGTTCCACCTGTTCCTGTTGCCACGGTGACCACGGACGCCTCCCAGATTGGGGGGGGGGGCATTATCTCAGCAGGACAGTCCAAGGCACGTGGCAGGAGCATGAGATACATTTGCACATAAACGTCCTGGAGATGAGAGCAGTGCTTCTTGCATTGCAGGCACTTCAAGAAATTCTTCCTCTAGGGACTATTGCGATACACTCAGACAACATGTCAGTAGTGTGGTATCTCAACGAGCAAGGGGGAACCAGATCTTACCCACTATTCAGAGAGGCCATGCGCGTGTGGCATTGGGCAATAGCTTCCCAACGGTTTCTGGTGGCAACGCACATTCCGGGGAAGACCAGTGTTATAGCAGACAAGCTTAGCAGGGTGATTCTTATGCCCTACGAGTGGTCACTGAATCGCCTGGTTGCCGAGCGAATCTTCAGCAGATGGGGTCAGCCTTGCTGCGACCTTTTTGCCAGCCCTCTCAATGCGAAATGCAGCAACTACTTCTCGCTGATCCCCCCACCGGGGGGATCACCCAGGGACGCTCTAGCTCACAATTGGCCCTTCAGTCTGCTTTATGCTTTCCCTCCGTTTCCTCTTCTCTCAAGGGTGATTCAGAAAGCACAATCCTTGGGAAGAAGAATGATTCTGATTTCCCCACACTGACCTCGTCAGGTATGGATGTCCTTCAAGGATGCATCTGCAGTCCTAACATATGGGTTGTCCTGCCTCAGGCAGCCCTTTGGTCGGCCGGATTCCAAAGTCTGGGTCTGGCCTCGGCTGATGTCGCACTTCACCCGACGTCATAGCTGCTGTGAATTGGGTATAAAGGCATCAGCCGACGCCATTTTCCTCAGTCTTTCTTGCCGCGCGGTGCCCGAAGCAGAAGCTGTTCGCAAGTGCCGGTCGGTCAGATCCAGAGATTTCTACTACCGAAGACTTCTAAAAAGCTAAGTACCCCATTGGGGACTCTTTCTTGCGTCAGCCAATGTCAGAAAAAGTAAATAATTGTTTAACTTGTGGGAAACAAATACCTCATAAGGATTTCCACTCTTACTGCCTTCCTTAGGCCCAGACCACGACGTATCAGCTTGTCTAGCCTGTGCTTCCTTCAACCGACGGACACTTAGACGTCGGTCGGAGTTTGCAGAGGAGTTTTTTGGTCCCGCTTTTGCTTACAAAATGCCGTCGGAGACTCAGACTTCACAATTAGCTAAAAAGCGTAAGGAAAAGGACCAACACTCGCGGCCCGCGGTTTCGGCCGAAACCATGGTTAAGCAAACCGCGAGTGTCTCTGTTTCGGCTGAAACCGAGTCCTTGGTTCTTCCTTCGGCCGAAAGCATGCCTCCGATAGCAGAGGCCTCACACAGCATGGCTGAATCTGCTACTGAAATTACCCCTGCTGTAGCAGGCACCCAGGATTTATCAGGTACTATTCCTTTAGACATATCTACTCCTGCACGTGGAGCTGCTAGGCCCCCTGCATCTGTCTATCAAGGCTTTTTCTAGGGCTAAAGCAGCTAAATCTTCTAAGGCCTTGCCTGCTAAAACCCCCTCAAACAGGCCTACCTCTAGTTCCCAAATGCTCAGCCTGGCTGAGTATCTCATTTCTTTGATCAGGGGATCCCAACCTCACCCAGACAGGGCCTCTCAACCCCCTCCAGAGAAGAGGCCTAGAGTAGAGCCCCCGGACCCTGTTTCTACAGACTATTCCTCGGATGATTCAGAAAACTCAGATCCTCCAGAAGGCCCATATTCTCCTTATGAGGATTCTGATGCAGAAGACTCCATTCCTTCTGCCTCTCCTCCTGAGGAATTTTCTTTTGGGGAAACCTTACATGCTATGAGAGAGCATTTTCAATGGCAGGGCCAGGATTTTTCAGATTCAAGAAAAAGGCTAAGGACCTTTTTACATTTACCACAGCATAGGCCTTTAGCCATTCCTCCAGTACTTAGTTGATGATGCATATAAGGATGCCTGTACTGCCCCTGACTCTCTTCCCCCGGCCCCTGCCAAGCCCGACAGATATTACAGGGTCCCGGACACACACTTTCACTTGTATAAGGCTCCTATTGCAGATCCTGAAACCATTTCACAGGGCCCCAAAGCTGTAGCAGCTGCCTCTGCCAAAAACCCCCTCCCCTCTGAAAGAGAATCTAGAGCATTAGAGAGATTGGGTAAAAAAGTTTATACTTCTGCTACTCTTTCGGCTAGGGCCTTAAACTGTCAATTCCACATAATTCAGTATCAGGAATTTTTGTTAGACCAGCTAAATAAAAAACTGTCCTCTCCTGAACCTATAGACCGTAAGTCCCTTCAGGATTTGGTACATAACACTCAGCAGGTCAGTAATCATTCCTTAAAATGCGGCTATGATGCACTGGAGGCTTCCTTTAGATCAGCTATGACTGGTACAGTGATTAGAAGGCATGCATGGTTAAAAGAGCAATCCTTACCAGACCATGTAAAGTCAAAGCTCCTAGATGCTCCCATGGAGAAAGAAAGTTTGTTTGGCTCCCCTGCACAGCAAGTGCTAAAGAAGGTGGAAGAAAAAGCAAAATCTGTCCAAACAGTCAAGGATTTCTTACAGGTCCAGCCTCCGAGGTTTAGTAGAAATTGGCCTTCGAAGAATTGGTCCTTTCCAGACACCTCCAGAGCACAGAGAGGCAGAAATAAGCGCCCAAGAGGCAGAGGTCAATCCAGACGTGCCTACAGGGGACGTCAGTGGCAGCCTAACAACCAGAGAAGTACTGTCACAGATCCAGCTACGACCACTTCACAGATCCAGCTACGACCACTTCCACAGGACGGACACAATGACTTGACTCTGATACCGCCTTCCAGGGAACAACTGGAAGCACCCTTAGGCGGAAAGCTAGCCTTATTTTCTGTAAACTGGCATTACATTACAGGAGACAAATGGATTTTACAGACAATAGACAAAAGGCTACAGGTTTCACTTCCACACTCTACAAAAAAAGAGAGGAATGCCAAACCTACCACCAAACCAAAAAGCAAACGCTCTAGAACAAATCAACCATTTACTAAGGATGAGAGCTATAGAAAAGGTACCTCCTATGGAACAAGGGCAAGGATTTTACTCCAGACTTTTCCTGGTACCAAGAAAAGAAAACCAATGGAGGCCTATTCCCGACCTGTCCGCTCTGAACACATATCTCTTTGTTCCAAAATTCAAAATGCTGACCCTACAGCAACTTCTTCCCATGCTGGGCAAGGAGTCTTGGCTGGTGACTCTAGATCTCAAGGAGGCATACCTGCACGTCCCTATACGACCAGATTGCAGAAGATACCTCAGATTTCTTGCAGGATCAGAGCATTATCAATTCTCAGCATTGCCCTTTGGCTTATCTACTGCGCCCAGAGTATTCACGAAATGCCTGGCATCAGTAATTGCTCATTGCAGGCTTCAGGGAATTCAGATTTATCCATACCTGGACGACTGCCTAATACAAGCGGACCACAAGACCAAATTAACAAAAGATTTGGAAAAGGTTATACAACTACTGCAAGCCCTGGGATACACAGTCAACATGAAAAAGTCAAGGCTGGTACCATCCCAAAGGATAACATTCTTGGGTGCAGAACTGGACACATCAAATCAGATGGCATTTCTCACAGCAGAAAAGCAAAAGCAACTACCACTCTATTTCATGGCATTAACAACACGGAACCAGCTTACAGCAAGGAAAGTCCTGCAAGCCCTGGGTTACATGGCATCCTGCATAATATTGATTCCACATGCCAGGCTGCATATGAGGAAGTTGCAATGGTACCTAAGGAATGTATGGTCTCAACACAAGCACAGTCTAGAAGCCCAGATTCCAATAATACCATGCCTGAAACAAGAATTCCTGTGGTGGGCTCAGGTCTGTCAGTTGAACAGAGGACTGCCTTTCCACAAACCTCACCCAAGCCAGACTATCACCTCGGACACCTCAGACCTAGGCTGGGGGGCACACATGGTGGGCAAGTGTATACAAGGCCTATGGACACAAGACCAGCTGAACCTACACATAAATCAAAAAGAGATGCTGGCAGTGACAGGCACTTCAGACATTCAGACCTTTTCAACAGGGTCATTTGCTGATAAGGACGGACAACACCGGAGGCACACACTCATATCCTCTATGCCGGATGGCAATGGACCTGTAGTATGTGGCCCTGAACCTCAACATTCAACTCCAGGCCAAATTTGTGCCAGGAAAAGAAAATATACTAGCAGACACCTTAAGCAGAACTACCACGGATGCCCACGAATGGATGCTGCATCCAGACATCTTCAAAACCATTACAAAGAAATGGGGACTACCAGAAATAGACCTGTTCGCATCCCCACACAACCACCAATTGAGGAAATTCTGCACAAGGACATACCACCCACTTGCTTGGGAGGTGGACTCCCTATCCTTCAGTTGGGAAAACCTGACAGCATATGCATTCCCACCTCTTCCTTTGATGCACAAAGTGCTACTGAAGATCAAAGATCATCACCCAAGGATCATCCTGATAGCTCCAGACTGGCCGAGGCAATATTGGTACCCGCTACTGAGGAGCATGTCTCGGACACACGCATGGCCTCTACCTCTAGATGTTCTTCATTCCACATTGCTGCAGTCCTAACTATTGGGGTAGTCCGCTGTCCAGTCGGTCTCGAGTATGGCGTCGGTGGAAAGGCGCATTAGACTGGCGTCAACGCGTCAGGGAGTACTAATGGGTACTAACGGCGTCCTTATCCTCGTCATATCCTCGCCCTTTCCCCGCATGGTCCGAAGCAGACAGTTTTATGTGGCGTTCTGGGTTGCTCTGAAGTCAAGTCAGAGTTTTTGACCAAAATCAAAGTTTTAAGTACTCTGGGAAGAATATTTGTTTTTTTTCTGCTCTCCAGTATTTACGGATGTCAGAAAAAAGTGAATAACTATTTCTTGTGGGAAACAGATACCATAATAGATTACCATACTTTTTGTGTATACCTTGTTTAGGGCCTGAGCGACGTTGTTGGATGCCGCTCGCTTGCTAGATTGCTTTACGCACTACTAAGAGAAGGTTAGACTGTGCCAGGTTAGTTTTTAGAGGCGTTGTAAAATCCAAATGCCGTCGCTTGCTCCCCAGCCGCTTCTAAAAGGCGCGATAAAGCAGCAAATGCAAGCCTAGAGTGGAGGAAGGGGGAACCGACGTCCCGGACGTCGGTTCTCTTAGAAGGCTCAGTGGAGCGGAGGTTTTGCCAGGAGTTTCTTTGGAGTCTCAGGGAGAGACTTTACTGTTACAGGATGTGTCCTCTCAGGAAGTAGGCCAGGCTGAAGGGGCTTCTCAGGTGGCTGTTCTTCCCTCTCTTCCTAAGGTGGTTAGGGCCTCCCTCTGTTTCCAAGGCTTCTTTAAGAGGCAGGCCTAGTTTAGCTTCAGTGGGGGTTCTCCGAGAGTGTCAGGGTCTTTGCCTAAGAAGCATATGCTAAAATGGCAGAGGATTTGATTACTATGATTAGAGGTTCTATGCCCCTCCTGATAAGAGGCCTAGGGTGGAACCTGAGTTTGAGAGTTTTGAGCAATGTTGAGGCTTCAGGTCTTGGCGGGCTTCTGAGTCTCGGTTGAAGACTTGCAGGAGTATCCTCCTTATTCTGATTCTGATGTGGATTATTCTACTCCTTCAGCTTCGCCTCCTGAGGATTTTTCATTCATTCTCAGAGACTCTGCATTCCATGAGGGAGCATTTTAAATGGGAAGGTCAAGATTTCTCTGATTCCAGGAAGAGGCTTAGGGAATTCTTGTTTTACCCCAGCATAGGCCTTTAGCTATACCTCCTGTTCTGAATGTGGTAGAAGATGTTTTGCAGAGGCTTCCTGAATCCTGATTCTTTGCCTCCTGCCCCAGTTAAACCAAGATAGGTACTATAGGGTGCCTGAGGCTCATAAGTATCTTTTAAGAGTCCTAGGGCAGACCGAAACTGTCTCTCAGGGGCCTAAAGGTGTGAAGGCTTCTGTTGTTAAAAATCCTGTTCCTCCTGATAAAGAGGCAAGGGCTTTGGATAGATGGGAAAGAAAGTGTATACTTCTTCCACTTTAGCCATAGGAGGCGTTGAATTGTCAGTTCCACATGTTAAAATATCAGAATTATCTCCTTTCACAATTGAAGTCTAAGGTGGATGCTCTGGCTGAAGGTATTGAGTGTAAAGAGTTGCAGGATTTAGTTCATGTGTCTGAACAGGTGGGTAAGCATTCCTTGCAGTGTGGTTTTTGATGCTGTGCAGGCCTCCTCGAGGGTGGCTGCCACTGGTTCTGTTCTTCGTAGGCATGCCTGGTTGAGAGATCAGAATTTAGCTGAGCATGTTAAGACAAGGATTTTGGATGCTCCTTTACAGTCTGATGTGTTGTTTGGTTAAGCCTGTGGAAGCAGTTTTAAAGAAAATGGAGGACAAGGCTAAGTCTATGCAAACTGTTAAGGATTTTTGCAGGTGCAGCCTCCAAGTTTAGTAGAAATTGGCCTACTACGGGATGGCCATATCCTGCTTATGATTCCCAGTCTAGGCGTGGTAGGTCTAGCGTGGTAGGGGCAGAGCTCAAGGTTCTTTTAGGCCTAGAACAGGGAGTTCACCTGCTCAGACTTCTGGTGAGGGCAGGGGTCAGTCCTTTCGTAAACAGACCCAATGATCTGCCTTTTCAGCTGCCAGTACATTCTCGCCTGGCAGCACCTTTGGGAGGAAGGCTGTCTCTTTTCAAAGAAAATTGGGATTTAATTACCCAAGACAGATGGGTTCTGGATATCATTCACCACGGTTACAGGTTTTATTTCCATACCTTGCCTCCTTTCAAAGGCATGCCAGACATTCCTCCTCTACAAAGACAAGAGGCTCACAAGCAAATTTCTCTATTGCTCCAAATAGGGGCCATTCAGCCAGTTCCTGTGCCAGAAAGGGGCCTAGGATTTTATTCTACTTCGCCTTAGTAATCAAGAAGGGGAACACGTGGAGACCAATTTTGGATTTATCTATCCTCAACACTTATCTGGACATTCCCAAGTTCAAAATGTTGACCTTACAACAGCTTTTACCTCTGTTGGGCAAGGATCACTGGATGGTAACTTTAGATCTCAAGGAAGCTTACCTTCATGTGCCTATCAGACTAAGTTGCAGGAAGTATCTGCGTTTTCGAGCTGGAAATTCTCATTATCAGTTCTCTGCATTGCCCTTTGGCTTATCTACTGCGCCCAGAGTATTCACAAAGGTTCTGGCTCCAGTGATAGCTTACTTCAGACTAAAAGGAATTCAAATCTATCCTTACTTGGGACTGCCTGATTCTGGCTCAAGAAAAGGAAGACCTTTACAGCATTTGGAATATGTGATAGCAGTGCTATAGCAGTGCTAAGATGCCTAGGGTATTCTGTGAGCGAAATAAAGTCCAGTCTAGTACCCTCTCAAGACATGTGCTTTCTGGGTGTGAGACTGAATACAGCAGCCCAGATGGCCTTTTAACCCCGGACAAACAAAAGAATCTTTCCAGTTACTTCCATCACCTATCTCAGTTCAGTCCGGGCTGACTGCAAGCACAGTCCTTCAAGCCTTAGGGTTCAGTTCGCATCTTGGTGCTTCTTGCAATGCCAAACTGCATATGAGGAAGCTGCAATGGTATCTCAAAAATGTATGGACACAGCACTGCCAGGAATTGGACACTGTCATTCAAATAATACCTTGCATTCAAAAGGAATTTTTGTGGTGGGCTCAGGAATGTCACCTAAACAAGGGACTCTCTGTGACCCGGCCAGAAGCGAGTCAGATTCTAACGACAGATGCCTCAGACATTGCTTGGGGAGCTCATCTAAATGGAAAGTGGATACAAGACAAGTGGCCTGCCAGACTACAGCATCTACATATCAACATGAAGGAGATGTTAGCAGTCCAGTTTGCATTAATGGCTTTCAAGAAGTTACTTCTTCCAGGGCAGGTGTTGATTCTAACAGACAACACAACTGTCATGTGGTACATCAACAAACAAGGCGGAACACATTCTTACCCGTTCTGCCGGCAAGCAATGATTTTATGGGAGATGCGCTCAGCTTGCAACTAACTCTTCAGGCAAGGTTTCTGCCAGGAGCACAGAACTCCTTAGCAGATGTGTTAAGCAGACAAATCATGGATCCCCACGAGTGGAAACTGGATCTTCATGTATTTCAAAATTGACAGTGTCATGGGAACTCAGACATAGATCTGTTCGCTTCTCCACTAAACCACCAGCTGACAAAGTTTTGCACAAAGAGGTTTCATCACACAGCTTGGAAAGTGGATGCTCTTTCTTTCAGTTGGAAAAATCTTCATGTGTATGCCTTTCCACCTCTGCCTCTTCTCCCCAAGGTGCCCTAAAGGTCAGACAAGACAAGCCAAGGATGATTTTAATAGCTCCAGATTGGCCTCGGCAACACTGGTACCCATTACTGAGGAGTCTGGTAAGGAATCCTCCATGGCCTTTACCTTTGATTCCACACCTGTTGTCGAGAGGGACGGTCACCTGCTCAATGTCAAGCTCCTCTCTTCATCTAACAGCCTGGCATATTCTGTTTTGAAACACAGCAGGTCTCAACTTCCTCAACAAGTTTTAAATGTGATTATGGAAGCCAGAAGACCTAGTACAAGGAAGGTGTACTCAGAAAAATGGAAGAGATTTTTATTTTGGAGTGCAGCAAACAATTTGGAGATTTCTGAGCCTAATTTGAGTGTGGCTCTTCAATATCTTACTGAGTTATTGGACAAAGGTTTGTCTTTCTTCCATTAAGATTCATGCTGCAGCAATTTCAGCACACTATGATTGTGATCCACCATTGTTTTATCCTTTGTTCAAGCAATTTCTTAGAGGGCAAAGAATATAAGACCCCCACGTAGAGCTCCTACTCCTGCTTGGGATCTCAATTTTGTGTTGGAGAAACTTACTCTACAACCTTTTGAGCCTCGCGGCTACTGCTGACTTGAAATACTTGTCATGGAAGACTGCTTTTGTTGGCCATTACTTCTGCAAGAAGGGTTTCTGAGTTGCAGGCCCTTATGGC
This sequence comes from Protopterus annectens, assembly GCF_019279795.1. Lineage (NCBI taxonomy): Eukaryota > Metazoa > Chordata > Ceratodontiformes > Protopteridae > Protopterus > Protopterus annectens. The sequence continues at coordinate 1,295,805,489 of NC_056732.1, forward strand.
CTTTTGTGTTGGATTTTTCATAAGGATAGGGTATCATTACGTACTAATCCTTCCTTTATGCCTAAGGTGGTTTCTAGTGTGGCTTTAAACCAAACTATTCATTTGCCTACTTTTATGCAGATCCCCAAAATAAAGGGGAAAAGATTTTGCACACTTTAGATGTACACAGGCAATTGCGTTATTATTTAAGCAGGACTAAGGATTTAGGAGTCTCAGCAGTTTGTTTCTTTTGCTTGAGTTCGAGGGCAAGCCTGTGTCAAAACAAACTATTTCTAGGTGGATTGGGTTTTGCATTGCATTTTGTTATTCCCATCATGGCAAGGAGATTCCAGCTGGGATTAGGCCTCATTCCACTAGGGCTACTGCCACTTCAACAGCATTTCTAAGGGGTGGCAACTAAGGATATTTTGGAGGCAGCTACTTGGAGTTCAGTGCATACTTTCTCTAAGCATTATCACCTTCCTCTCTACTCTAAGTCTAGGGCTGGTTTTGCCACAGCTATTTTGCAAGGCTTGTTGTCAGCTCCTGTTTCCTTATGATTTGCCAGCCTCCTTACCTCTGCTTTGGGATTCTACCCAATAGTTAGGACTGCAGCAATGTGGAATGAAGAACATAGTACAGTTTTGTACCTACCATAAATGTAGATGTTCGGGTCAGATCCACATTGCTGCAGTCAATTTACCTCCCTCCTTCCCTCTGTGTTTAGGGGTGGTTGTGTAGGTGAGGTTATATTCTGGTACTTTTGTATATATTGTACATATTTTTGATGCAGGTATGTTTGGAGTTTTTTGGTATTGGCCTTGTCTTTTTAGGGTCTTCTGACATCTGGGGCAAGAAAAGACTGAGGATATGACGTCGGTCATGCGCATTAGTACCCTGACGTACTGACGTCAGTCTAATGCGCCTTGACCGACGTCAGCCATATACTTTGGTATTCGGGCCGACTGGACAGCGGACTTCCCCAATAGTTAGGACTGCAGCAATGTGGATCCTCGAACATCTACATTTATGGTAGGTACAAAACTGTACTTTCCTTTACTGCTAACACAGAACTACAAGATCCTACATCCAAGCTTGAAAACACTACAGCTAGCTGCTTGGAATATTACATAAAGCAAAATAGCCCAGATTTATCTCAGAGGGTTAAAGACATTATCCTGGAGGCTCGCAGACCCTCCACAAGGAAGACTTATTCAGCCAAATGGAAAAGGTACCTCATTTGGAGTGCAGCAAAAGGAGAAAATGTATCATTAGCATGCATAGCTAACATCCTGGAATACTTAGCAGAACTTTTCCACAATGGCCTGTCTTACTCCTCCATTAAGATTCATGCATCAGCAATTTCAGCAGAATACAACATGGATCCTCCAGTCTTCTCTCATCCTCTACTCAGGCAGTTTCTGAGAGGAATTAAAAATGTAAAGCCTCCAAGGAAGCCACCTTTGCCTACATGGGACCTTAACATTGTGTTGGAAAAAATTAACACTTCCCCCTTTCGAACCAGCAGCAACAGCAGAATTACAATTCTTATCTTGGAAAACTGCTTTCCTGCTTGCAATCACTTCAGCAAGAATGGTTTCTGAATTACAGGCATTAATGGCAGTACAGCCCTTCCTCATCTTCCATCAGGATAGAGTGTCCTTGAGAACTAACCCTTCTTTTATGCCAAAAGTGGTCTCCAGGGTATCATTGAACCAAGCAATCCATCTACCAACATTCTTCCCCAACCCACAGAACAGGGGGGAAAGACTACTACATACCTTGGATGTGCACAGGCATTTGTGCTATCTGGACAGAACCAAGACCAACAGAAAAACTGACCAGCTTCTGGTAGCATATGCAACAGGAATGGAAGGAAAAGCAATTTCAAAACAGACAGTCTCAAAATGGATAGGAAATTGCATTAGATTTTGTTACTCTTTTCATGGAAAGACAACTCCGGAAAACATCAGACCTCACTCCACAAGGGCTACAGCCACTACTACAGCTTTCCTACGAGGAGTGGCTACCAAAGACATTTTAAAAGCTGCTACTTGGAGCTCCGTGCATACATTTGCCAAGCATTATAATCTACCTTTATACTCCAGATCCCGAGCAGGTTTTACAACTGCTGTTTTGCAAGGGATCTTAACTACACCATAATCATCTTAGTGCCTCCTCCCCCAGTTTGGCTATGGTATTCTACCCATATGTTAGGACTGCAGATGCATCCTTGAAGGACATAGTACAGTTTTGTACCTACCATAAATGTAGATGTCCGAGAGGTGTGCATCTGCAGTCAGGATTACCCACCCTCCTTCCCCTCTGTGGTACTCCTAGGGTATTTGCCCATCTTGTAGCTAGCTGGGGGAATCTATTATAGTGTATTTGTTTGTATATATGTATATACATGCTTATATTGTTTGCTCTCTACTGTTTGGAATCATTTGCATTTATCCAAATTTAGCCTTCCTAAAGGGCACCTGGCATCTGGGGCAAGAAACACTGAGGAAAATGGCGTCGGCTGATGCCTTTATGCCCAATTCACAGCAGCTATGACGTCGGGTGAAGTGCGACATCAGCCGAGGCCAGACCCAGACTTTGGAATCCGGCCGACCGAAGGGCTGCCTGAGGCAGGACAACCCATATGTTAGGACTGCAGATGCATACCTCTCGGACATCTACATTTATGGTAGGTACAAAACTGTACTTTCCCCTTCCTTCAACCTTACATTGTGGACACTCCTTGGATTCCGGAACCTTTTCCAGATTTACTAACGCACATGGGACAGTTCCACCCCTCTCTGATGACACTCCGGTTGACAGCCTGGCTACTCCACTTCCATTGTTAGTCAGACGTCACAATTTTTCAACAGAAGTGGTCCATATATTATCGTCCTCTCATAAACCATCCACTAGAAAAATCTACTCTAACAAATGGAAAAAGTTCTCTATCTGGGCTTATTCTAGAGGCATTGATCCCTACATGGCTCCAGTTGCTTTGATTCTGGAGATCTGAAGTAGGAGATTCATTTGTCTGCAACCTGTGGGTTATGGATCCGACATCGGATCCGAACCGGCATGGTTTACCAGCTATGAATCCAAGCTCTCAGCTCCTCCCCTCACCCATAATGCCCTGCTCTCCCTACATGACCTCAGATCTTGTTTGCCGCGCTGGTGACCAGATTTGTGTTCCTAAGCTCTTCAGCTAAGTGCAGTTTTTCAGTGTTTAAAGTGTTAAATTTTGAATTTTTGTGTGAAAGTTGTGTGAAAGTTTAGATTTCCCTATTACTTAATTATACTTTTAGTGTTTTTAAATTTAATTTTACTCATCCCTCCCCTCGCTGGTAGCGTAGTATGTGTTTGGGCCTGTTGTGTGGTTTAGTTACTTTTGTTTTAACTTTAGTTTAAGTAACTTTTGGTATTTGGGATGTCTGAACAACCCAAAGCTGTGTTCTCCAAGTGCTCCGAGTGTGGCCATAAGCTTTCCCCTGCTGATGGCCACTCTCGGTGCATTAGATGCCTTGGGGTTGAACACCTCACTTCTGGATGTTCCATTTGTGCAGGGTTCAACCCCAGGGCATTGAAGGAGCGGAGGTCTAAGCTTGTCTTGGCGCGTCTTTTGCCACCGGACTCTGCTCCGGCCTCTGCTCCTTCGAGGGTAACCGTTTCTATGGTTGTCTCCTCTCCGGCTCCCCCTCCTCCTCCTGGGACTCAACCTCCCTGTAGTGGTTCGGAGGAGAGGGAAGCTCGAAAGAAGGACCGGAGGGAGAAGCACCATAAGCGGCGGGCCGAGACCTCTGTTTCGGCCCCGCCAGCCAAGCGGGCTTCTCCTCCGGCCTCCTTGTCTGCTGGTTCTCCCCCTCCTCGGCTCCGGTCTCCTGTGTGTTTTTCACCGGGACCTGAGGAGGAGGAGACCCGATCTCCGTCGAGGCTACCCAGGAGGCACTCTAGGCCTACCTCGGTAGCCTCGTCGAGATCGACCTATAGCCTGTCGGACGCTGATCTGGACCGGATGATGAGAAGGTTCATCCAGGCCCAGATGCAGATGGGATTGCTCTTGCCTCCCCCCCACCCCCTCTTGGGGGAAGCTCGACCCCTTTCTTTAAGCCAATTGCTCCTTCTCCGACCCGCTACACGGGTTCGGAGCAGTTGGAGCCGAGCAGCTTCGGATCCGGGGGTCGGTCGGCGCCGATAGTACTTGGTACTTTGGATCCGACCCTGTCCTCGAGTGCTTCGGATCCGACCTCTCGGAGCCTGGATCCGAGCTTTGGATCCGGGGGGATCAGTGCTCGTTCGGCGCCGTCTGTGTCGGAGCGCACTGTCCCTTCGGATCCGAGCGTTTCGGCGCTGGCTCCGATCCACTCCTCGGATCCAAGGGGGAGCCGATTGTCGGATCCTTTGGTCGAGGTCGGCTCCCCTTCGGCTTTTGATGTAGTGGAGAGGGCCCTGTTGAGGGTCTCCGGACCCCTGGCACTTGCTTCGGCTCCGTCCCGCGCTCCATCTGCACTGGGTCAGGCTTCCACCATCCGGCTCTTGGGACAGCCCGCTCCTTTGCCCCAAGCTGTTCCCTGGAACAGGTCACTGTTTGCAGGAGTCCTCTGACAGCCCCCGGAGGATATTCCCGCAAACATACGTGCAAAGGAGGCACATTGACTCCCCCGAGTCTCTCACAGAAGACACGGACTTGGAGGAAGGGGAAGGCTCCCCAAGATCACCCCCCGAGGATGTCTCATTTGGAGACGTCATGGAAATGCTCTGCATAAGGGGGGGGGTCTGCCCCTAAGTCTTCCTCGGACGAGTCCGTGTTCTTGGAGGCATTTGAAGCGGGTCCGTCTACCTCTTGGGTGTCCCCTCATGCCGACCCCCTGGTGGACCTCATTACCACCAGGGCGTGGAAGGAACGGGACACCGTGGAGCCAATCCCAAAAAGGCCCGACCGTATTCTCAGTCCCCCGGCTGACCGTACCCATTGGAGTAAGGGGCCTCCGGTAGATGCCATGTTGACGGCGGCGGCCACCAAGAGGGAACTTGCTCAGGAGAGTCCCTCAGTCCATCCCCCGAGCAAGGAGTCTCGGATGATGGACAGCTTGGGGAAGCGGATGTTTAGTTCAGCGACCTTCTCTGTAAGGGCGCTGAACTACCTGGCACATGTGATTAGGATGCAGCGCGATCTTATAAAAGAATACGCTGAATCCCCCCCAGAGTCCCATGTCGGAGGAGGACAAAGTGCTGCACTCCACCCGCATGGCCACTCTCAGGTCCGTCACTAATACCTCTATGCGGCTACTGTCCCATGCTACGGAAGGTGCCGCTAGAGCCGCAGGGGCAGGCCTAGTTACTAGACGTCAGGCCTGGCTCCGTCATTGCGATTTCTCGGAGCCCTTCAAGGCGTCATTTGCGAACGCCCCCTTCGATGGTTCTGACCTCTTTGGCAAAACTGTTCGCGACACTTTGACCCAGAGCGAGAAAGACGGGAAGACGCTGTCTGCCGTCGGAATCCGCTTCTCTGCACCCCAGAGGCCCTATTCTAGGAACCAAAAGGGTCAGAAGAAGATGTGGTTCCGAAGTCGCAGCAATCCCAGCCTGCTCGGACAACCAGTCCTTCCGTGGCAGAGGAGGACAGGGAGGACGCCCTAGGGGCAGAGGGGCTCCCAGGAACTTCGGGTCCAGAGAACCTTCTCTGAACGGCCCGCAGCAGCCCTGAGGGTTGCCCGGCTGCTCCACTCTGGAGGCAGTCGGGGCGTTTTCGGAGCACCTAGCGGCATGGGAGTCCATAACATCAGACCGCTGGGTTCTCCAGATCATATCCAGAGGATACCGTATCCCTTTCTTCACTTCCCAAAATTGAAGTCCCTCCCCGACGTTCCACCCGGTCAGTGGGAGGCCGCTTTGGCAGAAATTGGCCATCTGCTAAAGAAAAGAGCCATCCAGCCTGTCCCCCCAGACCAGATCGGATTAGGGTTCTACTCCAGGTTCTTTTTAGTGCCAAAAAAGACTGGGGATCTAAGACCAATTTTAGACCTTTCTCTTTTGAACCTGGCAGTTCCCAAGGAGAAATTCCGAATGGTTACATTGCAGTCTGTTTTCCCCCTTCTGGGAGAAAACCACTGGATGTGCTCCATAGACCTCAAGGATGCATACTACCACATACTAATGGACAGGCGCTCCAGGAGGTTTCTCCGCTTCCGGCTGGGAGCCAGTCACTACCAATTCCGGGTCCTTCCCTTTGGTCTCACCACAGCCCCCAGGGTGTTCACCAAAGTATTAGCAGTGGTAGCGGCCCACCTGAGGCTTCAGGGGGTGCAGGTCTTTCCTTACCTGGACGACTGGCTTCTCACCGCCCCAACAAGGCATCTACTTCTCTTGGCGCGAGACTCCTTTCTCCATCTTGCTCCGCCTGGGCATCACGATAAACACAAAAAAATCCAACCTAGCACCCACTCAGCTCATAGATTTTATAGGTGCCAGGTTAGACACGAGGAGATTGAGAGCCTTCCTCACAGCGGACAGCGTGCAAAGCCTACAGCTCCAGGTGCGGGCCATTCTCCACTCAAACTCAGTTCCGGCGGAGTTGGTCCTGAGGGCCCTAGAGTCCATGGCGGCAGCGATTGCGCTTCTCCCTCTCGCCAGGTTCAATATGCGTGTCCTTCAATGGACACTCATGGTTCAGTGGTCGTATCTTGCTTTTCCTATGCATCATCCCATTGCGATCAGCAAAGCGTGCAGGCGGTCCCTCCTGTGGTGGCTACACTCTCCAGATCTCCACGGAGGCCGCCCCTTTTGTGCCTCTCCCCCTCTCGCCACGGTGACCACGGACGCCTCCCACCTCGGGTGGGGGCATTTTGCAGGCCGGACGGTCCATGGCACGTGGGACGATTCAGAGACCTTGCTGCATATCAATGTTCTAGAGATGAGAGCAGTGCTCTTAGCGTTGCTAGCACTTCAGGCCTTTCTTCCCTTGGGAACAGTTGCGATTCAATCGGACAACATGTCTGTTGTCTGGTATATCAACAAACAGGGAGGAACCAGGTCTTACCCCCTTTGTCGAGAAGCCATGAGAGTGTGGGAATGGGCAATCTCCACCAACCGCTTTCTCATAGCAACGCATATTCCGGGTCGGTCCAACATCCTGGCGGACAAACTCAGTCGCACCATTCTCACCCCCTACGAGTGGTCTCTCAATACTCGGGTAGCGGAACGCATCTTCGCACAGTGGGGAACTCCTTATTGCGATCTTTTTGCGTCTCCCTCAAACACCAAATGCGACAGTTTTTTCGCCCTGATACCTCCTCCCGGAGGTTCCCCAAGAGACGCTCTGGTGCATGCTTGTCCACCCGGTCTTCTTTATGCTTATCCCCCCTTGCCTCTGATGCTCCAAGTTCTTCAGAAAGCCTCTCGGTTGGGGTGCCGAATGATCCTCATTGCTCCCTTTTGGCCTCGACAGATCTGGTTCCACTTCCTAAGGTCTCACTCAGTGAATCCTCCTTGGATTCTAGATCCCATTCCGGATCTGATTTCTCATCCATCCCACTTATCCCCTCCGAACCTGGACAACCTCAAGCTGACCGCTTGGCTGCTCCAGTTCCACTCCTGATCAGGACTCCCGGTATTTCGTCCCCTGTTAAGGCCATCCTGGTGGCGGCTCATAAGCCATCCACTAGGAAAGTCTACCGTAGCAAGTGGAAACGGTTCTCTTTGTGGGCGGAACGGCAAGGCCTAAACCCCTTCACAGTTCCTCTCCCTTTGGTGCTTGATTTCTTAACCACTCTTTTTAATGATGGTGCCAGCAGTTCCACGGTCAAAGTACAACTTGCAACAATTTCTCATTATCACATTGGTCATGACTCCAGTCCACTGATGTCTGCCAAATTGTGTAAGATTTTCCTTAAAGGTACCTTTCTTCTCAGGCCCCCTATAAAGCAAGCGGTTCCTCCTTGGGACCTTTCCTTAGTTCTTCAGGCCTTGACCGCTCCCCCCTTCGAACCGGCGGCTGCGGTAGATCTGAAATTCTTATCTTTCAAGACCGCCTTCTTAGTAGCCATTACTTCGGCCAAGAGAGTCTCAGAGCTTCAAGCATTATCAGCTAAACCTCCGTACTTGGTCTTTCATCCGGACCGTGTTTTCCTCAGGACCAACCTGTCCTTTCTTCCTAAGGTAGCTTCTGAAGCTAACTTTAATCAATCCATTAACCTCCCTGTTTTCTTCCCTAAATATCAAAACAAGGGTGAGTACAAGCTTCACTCCTTAGACGTTCACAGGCAACTTAGATTTTATCTAAACAGGACTGCTGGTCATAGGCAATCCGACCAGTTGTTCATTTCCTTTGCTAAATTTAATTTGGGCAAGCCAATTTCCAAAGTCTCATTATCTCGCTGGATTTCACAATGTAGCTTACTAGCTTATCAAGCTTCAGGAAGGCCCGCACCGGAGGGTGTACATGCCCATTCAACCCGGTCAGTCACTACCTCGGCAGCCTTTAAGGCTAGGATTCCTCTAGATGATATTTGTGCAGCAGCCACGTGGGCTTCATCTCATACCTTTATTTCCCACTACAAGTTGGATCTTACATCTAGGGTAGAGCATCCTTTGGCTCAGCGGTGCTCGAATATCCTTCCATGATGGCCGCCCAAGATTCAGGTAGCTGGGGACTCTGTCCCACAGGTTGCAGACAAATGAATCTCCTACTTCAGATTTAGAAGTTATGTACTCACCATAACGTTCCATCTGAGTAGGTGTATTCATTTGTCTGCAACCATCCCGCCCTCCTATACCCCTGGCCTTTCAGTTTCCTGCATATGTTGTGTTACCCTTTTCAGGGTGTTTATGCTGTTGGCAAACTCGATCTGAGGTCATGTAGGGAGAGCAGGGCATTATGGGCGAGGGGAGGAGCTGAGAGCTTGGATCCATAGCTGGGTAAACCATGCCGGTTCGGATCCGATGTCGGATCCATAACCCACAGGTTGCAGACAAATTAATACACCTACTCAGATGGAACGTTATGGTGAGTACATAACTTCTAATTTTTGTCTATGCTGTTCTGTCAAGGGTCCACATCAGCCACCATCAAAGTTCAGCTGGCGGCTATATCAAACTTCCACGTGGCCAATGAACCTAGCCTTATGGCACACAGACTATGTAAAGCATTCCTTAAAGGTACTCTTTTACTTCGTCCCCCAGTATCCCAACCTGTCATGCCCTGGGACCTCAATTTTGTTCTTCAAGCCCTCACTCTTCCACTACTCAAGCCTGCATCTACCTGTGAGTTAAAATTTTTAACATGGAAAACATTATTTTTAACAGCAATCACTTCAGCGAGGCGGGTCTCGGAAATTCAAGCCCTCTCCATCAACCCCCCATATTTGATCTCTCTTAGACCAAACCCATCATTCCTTCCCAAAGTGGCATCTCTGTCTAATATGAATCAGTCTATTGAGCTGCCGGTTTTCTTCCCCAATTTTTCTAGCAAGGCAGAATTCAGATTTCACCAATTGGATGCATATAGACAGTTACGCTTCTATCTACACCGGACAAAAGATATCCGGAAATCTGACCAACTCTTTGTCTCCTTTTCGGAAAACCAGTTTGATTCCCCGGTATCCAAGGTAACGCTCTCTAGATGGATAGCCAGCTGTATCTCCTTCATCTATCAGACAGCAGGTAAAAATTTGCCTTTTCCAGTAAAAACCCATTCCACAAGAGCAGTCTCCACATCCACAGCCTATCAAGCTAGATTGTCAATGGATGATATATGTGCTGCAGCCAGTTGGGCGTCTCCTCACACTTTTGTTTCTCATTACAAATTGGACGTGGTTTCCAGGGGCAGATCTTCATTTGGCTCTACAGTTCTCGGGAGTATTTTCCTATGAGCCACGCAGGATGTAGGTGCTAGGGACGCTGTCCACGGGCAAGAATGTAGGCGAGCTAGGACTACGTAACATCAAGAAGTTATGTACTCACCATAACGTTCGATGTATGTAGTCCATCTCGCCTCACATTCTTAATTACCCTCCCGTCTCCCACCTGCCTGAAGGATTTGGAAGTTAGGTTGTCTCCTGCAGAGTCCCTTTGGATAGTTTTTTTGTTTGAATGGATGCGAGGTATGTATGAAGTAATTCTGTTAGCAGCAACCTAGATCTGGGGATATGGAGCAGTGTACCATGGGATACCCTCTTACCCCAGCCAATCAGAGACTTTTGAGCTAGTAAAATAGGCAGAGTCGGAGCCAATATTTGGCTCCGAACCCACGGGTAAGAATGTGAGGCACGGACTACATACATCGAACGTTATGGTGAGTACATAACTTCTTGTTTCCCTCGGATTCAGATTCCACTTTCACTCACTCCCAACCCCATGGGGATGGCCAGACCTCCCCCCAAATCAGTGGGCGGAGGCCCAAAAACAAGTGCTGTCTCTCCTCAGTATCAGGGCTAGTCAACCTGTCCGAGCACAACAAAGGGGACAAGGTTTTATTTAAGACTGTTGCTGGTTCCCAGAAAAGAAAACTCCTGGTGTCTTTTCCTGGACCTGTCTATTCTCAACACCTTTCTTGTGGTTCCAAAATTCAAATTGCTAACTCTTCAACAGCTTCTGCCTATGCTAGCCAAGGATTCCTGGCTGGCAACCCTAGACTTAAAAGATGCTTACCTGCACATCCCAATAAGGGAATCCTGCAGGAAATACCTATGTTTCAGGGCAGGCTCCATGCACTATCAGTTCTCTGCACTTCCCTTTGGCTCATCTACTGCGCCCAGGGTGTGCACAAATTGCCTAGCTCCAGCTATTGTATTTTGCAGGCAGAGAAATATTCAGATTTACCCATACTTGGACCGATTGCCTGTTTCAAGCAGAGAGTCAGGACTTGCTTTTACAACACCTGGCATTTGTAAAGAGACTGCTAACCTCACTGGGGTACACCATCAACGAGAAGTCACACCTATTACCCTGCCAACAGATTGTATTCCTGGGAGCACGCTTGAACACAACTTCCCAGAATGCATTCCTCGCTCCAGACAAACAAGTTTATTTGACAACCTACTTCAAACTATTGGCCACAAAAACCCAGCTATCTGCAAGGATAATCTTGCAAGCCCTGGGGTTCATGGCCTCTTGCATTCTGTTAATTCCATATGCAAGACTGCATATGAGTAAACTTCAATGGTATCTAAAAAGTCTAGGGTGTCAACATTCTCAGGACCTGGAAACAATGAATCTGAAGTAGTTAACTTCATTTGGTCTGCAACCTGTGGGATACGGATCTGACCTCTGATCCGAGCTGGCAACTTTACAAAGCTTAGATCTGAGCTCCTAGCTCCTCCCCTTACCCATAATCCCCTGCCAACCCTGACTGACCCCAGATTTAGTTTGCCGCGCTTCTGGTCAGCAGCTAGGTTTTGAGCTCCTGGTTCGTAGGGTCTTCGTAGAGTTTGTGAGAAATTTAAAACCTTTTTTCTATTACTTTTCAGTGTACGAGTGTGTTGTGGTTAGGTTTCCCTTTAGTTAAATCCTTGTAGTTAAATCTTTTTAGTTAAATTTACTCTCCCTCCTCTTCGCTGGTACGTAGTTTTGTGTGTGGCGTGTTTGGGGTCTAACGAGTGTGTTTTCTTTAGAATGTCTGAGGCCCCAAATCCAATTTTTTCTAAGTGCAACAAGTGTGGCCATAAGCTCTCCCCGGCAGATGGCCACACTCGGTGCGTCCGGTGCCTTGAGGTTGAACACCTTTCCTCTGGATGCACTAACTGTGCGGCGTTCAACCCCAGGGCACTGAAGGACCGGAGGTCTAAGCTGATCCTGGCGGGACTTTTGCCCCCGGATTCGGCTTCGGCCTCCGGTGCTTCTGTGGCCTCATCCCAGGCTTCGGTGGCAGCCACTCCTGCCTCTCTCCCTCCGGCCGGGACTCAATCTCCCGCTTTGGCGCCGGAGGAGAGGGAGGCCAGGAAAGAAAAACGGAGGGAGAAGTACCACAAGCGGCAGGCCGAGGCCTCCAGGTCTCCTTCTCGGCTCCGGTCTCCATGCTTCTCACCGGGACCCGAGGAGGAGACCTGATCTCCGTCGAGGTCATCAAGGCGGCACTCCCGGCCAGCCTCGGTGGCCTCGTCGAGATCAACGCGTAGCCTTTCTGAAGCTGATTTGTACCGGGTGATGCGAAGGTTCATCCAGGCCCAAATGCAGATGGGAGTGCTAGTGCCTCTCCCCCCCCCCTCTGGGGGGGGGCTCAACACCCTTCTTTGCCTCGATAGCTCTTTCTCCGACCCGCTTCCCGGGTTTGGAGAGCTCTGAGCCGGGCAGCGTTGGAGCCGGGGTGGGTTGTCGCCGACAGTATCTGGTACTTCGGCTCCGACTCTTCCCTCAAGTTTACCGGATCCGAGCTCTCGGAGCCATGCTCTGAGCTTCGGATCCGAGGGATTTAGTGTGCCTTCGGCTCCGTCCAGGTCGGAGCACACTGGCCCTTCGGATCCAATGGTCTCGGTGCCAGCTCTGATTAATCCATCAGATCCGAGTGAGGGTCGGCTCTCGGATCCTAGAGAGAGTGGATCTCCCTCAGCCTTCGATGTGGTGGAGAGGGCTCTGTTGAGTGCATCCAGGCCCCCACTCCCTGCTACGGTTCCATCCCGCACTCCCTCTCGTTTGGGTAGGGTTTCCGTCGCCCGGCCACAGTGACAGCCTGCTTTGACGTCTCAGGTCGTTCCCCTGGAATAAGACGTTGCTGGTGAGTCGTCCTCGGACAGTTCCCCTGAGGATGTTCCTCACAAGCGGAAGTGTATGAGGAGGCACGTGGACTCCCCCGAGTCCTTGACAGAAGACACAGATTTGGATGAGGGGGAAGGCTCCTCAAGGTCACCCCCCGAGGATGTCCCCTTCGGAGACATCATGGAAATGCTTAGGATAAGAGGGGGAGGTGGTCTGCCCCCAAGGCTTCCTCGGACGAATCCGTGTTCTGGAGGCGTTCGAAGCAGGCCCATCTACCTCTTGGGTGTCCTCTCCGGCCGACCCCTTAGTGGACCTTATCACCACTAGGGCGTGGAAGGAGCCGGACACTGGAGCCAGTCTCCAAACATCCTGACAAGATCCTGAGCCCCCCGGCAGAGAAATCCCATTGGAGCAAGGGACCCCCCGTAGATGCCATGTTGGTGGCGGCAGCCACCAAGAGGGAGTTAGCCCAAGAGAGTCCCTCGGTCCATCCCCCGAGCAAGGAGTCTCGCTCGATGGACCATTTCTGGAAGCAGGTCTTTAGTTCAGCGACCTTCTCTGTACGGTCGCTGAACTACATGGCACATGTGATTAGACTGCAGCGAGACCTTATCAAAGAGTACGCTGCATCGCCCCCAGAGTCCATGTCGGGAGACGACAAACAGTTGTACTCCACTCGCATGGCCACTCTTAGGTCTGTATCCAACACCTCTATGCGGCTTTTATCCCATGCTACAGAGGGAGCCGCTAGAGCTAGCGGAGCAGGCCTAGTTATGAGGCGCCAGGCCTGGCTCTGACATTGTGATTTCGCAGAACCCTTCAAGGCGTCCTTTGCGAATGCCCCCTTCGATGGTTCTCCCCTGTGTGGCAAGACAGATGTTATGTGATCCTATCTCGCCTACATTCTGAATGATGGGTTCGGAGCCGATCCCTCGGCTCCGACTCGGCACGCTTATGCCAAAGAGCGAAGTCTCTTATTGGCTGAGCTTACTATATCCCAGGATGCACCACCAACAGTCCCCCAGATCTCGTTTGCCGCTTAACTGCAAGGACGTGGTCTCGAGCTGGCTGGGCTGAGTAGCTTTATTAACTACTTTTTCTGTCAGTTTTTGTGCTTGTATTTCAAAACAAAAGCCGTTTTAACGGCTTTCTGACTATTGCTATTGCTATTGATATTGTGTTGATTGAGTACTGAAATTTATTGTGTGTGACTGTGTAGAGTTTGTTTTGGCGCTCACCCCCAATTCAGGGCCCTTTTTGACAAACTCTTTAAATGAACTTTAGTGTTTAAAGTTCGGTTATTACACCTAAGGTTGTGTTTTACACAGTTTCTGTAAGCCTTGGCTTTTTTGTCATTACCGATTCTTCAGTGATTAAATTTCCTGTCAGGAATTGTTAGCATTATGTCTCAAGCCCCTAGGCCTTCGGGCTTTAAAAAATGTACTAAATGTGCTTTTAAGATGTCTGTCACTGATGACCATCTACTTTGTGTTTATTGTTTAGGGGCAAAGCACTTGCAGGAGTCATGCAGCGTGTGTCACGCTTTTTCCTCTAGGGTCCTCCAGGAGAGGAAAAATAAATTAATTCTTAAAGGGTTGATTAAACCCTCTTTTGAAGAAGCCTTGTCTTCGCTCCGACTCCGGCCAAAAAGAAAAGGGCTTCGCCTGCGACCAGTCCGTCGGATCCGACTGCCAAGAGACCTAGGCAGGCCTCTCCTTGGGCTCCAAAGACTTGGGCCGAGGTGAACAGTCTGCCTCGATGCCTCCAGTATCGACTCCTCGGACCGGAGCCGATGGCTGGGGCATCGAGGCGGGTCACCCGTCGGCTCCACTGCTCTCGGAGCCGACAAGGGTCGCCCGCTCAGACACTTCCTCCTCGGCCGAAGTCTACCTCGGCACCGATGGAATCTGGTGTGTGTTTCCTCGGCCGATTCTCATCGAGTCGCCTCGGGCGGTCCCCTAGTCCATTGGGGCCGAGGAGAGGTCTTCTCGAACCCGTTCTGTTTCCTCTCGGTCTTGAGAATGTCGGATTCTGATATAGACAGGGTGCTCCAAAGACTTTTCCAGTCCCCAGTCTTCCAAAATTGTTTCGGCTCCGACCCAGTTGGGCTATTCCTCCTCCGACTGCTTGCTCCGTCGAGCAGGTGCTCTTGGAGCCGGTGGAGATCTCAGGGTCGGCTCGACCCTTACTCCAACCCGGGCCCTCGGGTCCGAGTTTGTCTGTGAGACTTCTTCGGCTGGACCCGAGGGTGATGTTTGGGACCGATGCTCGGTTCCGAGCCTCCCTCTCGGTGCCGACTCTTGGGACTTCCGTCTACTATCATGGCCCGGAGACTGGGCGCTCCCAGGATTCTGGAGGTCCGGCTTTCAGGGCCATGAGGAGTGCCTTGGCCAAATCCTCTTCGGCCATCTCTCCGGTTTTACCAGCACCTTCCCTGGGCGTGGAGACTGGGTCCTTGGTAGTTCCCCTGTCTATGGCCAGCGGAGCCCGAGGCCTGAGGTTACCCCAGTGGGGTTCCCTCTTCCTGAGGGTTTTCGAGTCCTCTCCAGAGGAACCCCAAGGAAGAGATCGTGCAAGAGGAAGCACGTGGACTCCCCGAGTCTATCACATCGGACACGGATATGGATGATGCAGAGGGGTCCCCTAAGTCGTCCTCGGATGATGTCTCCTTTGCAGACATCTTGGAGATCCTCAAACAACGAGGCGGCTGGATGTCCAAACCCCCTCTGCGGACGAATCAGTGCTCCTCAAGGCCTTTGGGGCTCAGCCCTCCGCCTCCTGGGTGTCTCCGCCTTGACGAGCTTCTGGATTTAGTTTGTCGAGGGGGGAACACCGGATACTGTGGAACGAGACCCTTCTCCTCCAAACAAATTCTTATCTCCTCCCCCCGAGAAGGAGTCGCTTACTAACGGCGTGGGTGTAGATGCCATCGTGGTGGCATCTGCTACACAGCAGGGCGTGGCAGAGGCTTCACGTCCATCCATCCTCCTAATAAGGAGTCTAGGAGTATGGATAGGGGAAGCGCACCCTCACTTCAGCGGCCTTTACCTTAAGGTCTCTGAATTATTTGGCACATTTTACTAGGCTTCAGAGGGATCTGGTCAAGGAGTTGTCAGACTCCCTCTCGGGTAACCTACCTGAGCAGCTAGCCCAGTCCGTTAGCTCTCAGTTGGCTATCCTGGCGTCAATTGCTAACTTCGTCCATGAGGCTCATATCTTATGCGAAGGGGTGGGTAAGCGGCAGGCACAGGCGTGGCTCTCGTGACAGGCCTGGCTCCGCTTGTGTCAGTTCGGAGGCCTTCAAGTCTTCCTTCCGGCGCTCCCTTTGATGGGTCCTCATTGTTTGGACCCAAGGTGAAAGACACCCTTACCGCTGTGAGCAAGAGGAAAAGCGTTATCTGCCGTAGGGGCCCGTTATTCCACTCCTTTCCTTACCCCCAAAAGGAGGGAAAATGTGGTTCGAAATCTAAGTTTTTCTCCCAACAGCAGGAAGATTCCCGTCCAGAGGCAGAGGGCGGGAAATTTTTCAGGGAGGCCGTCCCAGAGGCGGCAGAGGGCCCCAATTCTGGAGACCCTTGAGTCCTTTCGTGGCTCTTCAGCCTCCCACACGACATGAGGGATTGCCCGGCTGTGCTGCTCGAGCCAGTCGGGTGTCGTTGCCAAGCACCTAAAAGCCTGGGAGTCAATCACTCAGGACAGATGGGTGCTTGGATAATGCCGGAGGTTACATCATCCCATTCAAATACTCACCCCCTCCGTCCAAGAGAATCCCGGACCCACCACCCACTCAAAGGGAAATAGCAGCCGCAGAAGCTTCAAAGCTGCTACAAAAGGAGTCATCAACGGTCCCCACAGACCAAATCGGATTAGGAAATTACTCCAGGTTCTTTTAGTGCCAAAAGACAGGGACCTGAGACCAATATTGGATCTCAGCAGACTGAACCTATCCGTTCTGAAATCCAAATTCGAATGGTCACGTTGCAATCCATTCTCCCGTTGTTGGAGAAGGATGTTTGGATGTGCTCCATAGACCTCAAGGACGCCTATTATCACATACCGATACATCAGGCGTCCAGAAGGTATCTGCGCTTCAGCCTGGGAGCCAGTCATTACCAATTTTGTGCTCTGCCCTTTGGCCTCACCACAGCCCCAGGGTGTTCACCAAGTGTTTGGCAGTAGTGACGGCTCACCTGAGGAGCCTTGGATTCCAAGTGTTTCCCTATCTCGACTGGCTCCTGACTGCCACCACCAGGCATCTACTTATGGACAACCTCAAAGCCACCATCTCCTGGGTGTTTCCCTGGGATTACATTCAATTGGTCAAAGTCTGTCTTGCTGCCCTCTCAGCATAAAGTTTATAGGAGCAGAGATAGACTCAAGATTGATGCGTCTTTCTTCCTGCCGAAAGGATCCGAACCTTACAGGGCCAAGTGCAAGCTCTGATCTCGAGATCCAAAGCCCCAGCCAGAATGGTCCTACAGGTTCTAGGCTCAATGTCTGCCACGGTACTTTTAGTTCCTCTAGCAAGGTTACACATGAGGATTCTTCAGTGGCTCTTATCAACTCAATGGACCTTTCAAGATCTCCCACTCAATCATCTCATCATGATTACGGAAATATGCAAAGGGACCTGCTGGCTGGCTTCAGACATCCAACTTAGATCAGGGCAAACCCTTTGTTCTCCCTCCAGCGGTTACCCTGACGACAGATGCCTCCCAGATAGGGTGGGGGGCATTGTCTGGGCAGGCTAGTTCAGGGCTCCTGGCTTCGGATGAAGCTCTTCTCCACATCAACGTGTTGGAGATGAGGGCTGTGATCCCTACAGGCCTTACACAAGTTCCTTCCTCAGGGTATCATCGCCATCCACACAGACAACATGTCGGTGGTTTGGTATCTGAACAAACAAGGAGGGACCAGATCGTATCCCCTTTGCAGAGAGGCCATGAGAGTGTGGGAATGGGCTGTAGCTACCAACCGCTTCTTGGTAGCGACCCACATCCCGGAAAGTCAAATGTATTGGCGGACAAATTAAGCAGGACAATTCTCTCTCCTCACGAATGGTCTCTAAACCGCACAGTAGCAGCCCAGGTTTTCAAGAGATGGGGGCCGTGCTGCGATCTATTTGACTCCACAAAACACCAAGTGCCAAAGATTCTTCTCCTTGATTCCACATCAGGAAGTACGCCATGGATGCTCTAGCTCAACCCTGGCCAACAGGGTTGCTTTATGCTTTTCCTCCAATCCCACTCCTTCCCAAAGTCATTCAAAAGCTTCCCAGCTAAGGTCTTCAATGATTCTGATTGCCCCATACTGGCCTCGTCAGATATGGTTTCCTTACCTGAAAAAGCATGCAGTGGACGATCCGTGGACCTTAGACCTGATCCCGGATTTGCTAATCCATCAGTCGGGACATTGGCATCAGTCTCTTCAATCTCTGAAATTGACAGCTTGGCTCCTCCACTTCCGACCTTAGTCAGAAGCCACACACTAGACCGGAAGTTGTTCACATTTTGTCTTCGCCCATAAACCCACCACTAACAAATTGTACCTCAGTAAGTGGAAGAGGTTTGCTATCTGGGCTCAACTCAAGGGCTTAGACCCTATCACTGCTCCTGTCCCAGAGGTTTTGAAATTCTTAACATCCCTATTTAATCAGGGATCTTCTGTCTCAACTATTAAAGTTCAACTAGCTGCTATTTCTAAATTCCATGAATCCACGGATCCTCCTTTGATGAGCAGCAGGCTATGCAAAACATTCATTAAAGGTGCGAGTCTGTTAAGACCACCAGTTTTTCATCCTGCACCTCCGTGGGATCTTGATTTAGTGCTTTGCGCATTAACATCTCCCCCTTTTGAACCGGCTGCTACATGCGAATTAAAATATCTGTCATGGAAAACGGCATTCTTAGTGGCTATTACTTCAGCAAGAAGAGTCTCAGAGCTTCAAGCCCTGTCTATTAAACCACCATATCTGATTTTCCACAAAGATAGAGTATCTCTTAGGCCTAATCCATCCTTTGTCCCAAAGGTCTGCTCTAGTTTCTGTCTTCAACAATCCCTAGAACTACCAGTTTTCTTTCCAAAATTCTCTAATGAGGCAGAATACACTCTCCATAAATTGGATGTTCACAGGCAATTACGCTTCTATTTAGACAGGACCCAGCAACCGTAAGTCAGACCAGTTGTTTGTGTCCTTCTCAGATAATAAATTGGGCCAAACCATCACAAAAGCTACAATCTCAAAATGGATCAGAGATTGCATAACTCAGGCCTATTCTTCTTCAAATAAGCAACTCGCATCATCTATCAAAGCTCATTCTACCAGAGCTATGGCTACTTCTATAGCTTTTCATTCCAAGCTCGCTATTTCGAAATTTGTGCTGCGGCTACTTGGTCCAACCCACACTTTCATTTCCCATTACAAATTGGATGTGGCATCTAAAGGACGAGCTTCATTTGGTTCCACGGTACTCAGGAGTGTTTTCCAGTGAGCCACCCAGGATTTAGGCGCTAGGGACGCTGTCCCATCATTCAGAATGTAGGCGAGATAGGATCACATAACATCTTTTAGTTATGTACTCACCATAACTTCAGATGTTTGGGATCCATCTCGCCTACATTCCTGATACCCACCCTCCTTCCCCCTACCTTGCAGATCAGAAGAGATAGAACGGTTTTGAGCTCCACTGTTTTTATCTTGTTTCATCTGACGATGTTATATAAGCAGGGTATGCATGTGTGCATGTATGCGGACAAACTAGATCTGGGGGACTGTTGGTGGTGCATCCTGGGATATAGTAAGCTCAGCCAATAAGAGACTTCGCTCTTTGGCATAAGCGTGCAATGGAGCCGAGGGATCGGCTCCGAACCCATCATTCAGAATGTAGGCGAGATGGATCCCAAACATCTGAAGTTATGGTGAGTACATAACTAAAAGTTTGCGAGACTTTGGTCCAGAGCGAAAAGGACGGGAAGACGTTGTCAGCCGTCTGAGTCCGCTTCTCTGCTCCCCAGAGGTCCTTCTCCAAGAACCAAAAGGGACAGAAGAAGATGTGGTTCCGAAAGTCGCAACAATCCCAGTCCGCTCTGGACTCCCAGTCCTTCCACGGCAGAGGACAGGGTGGATGCCGTCCTAAAGGCAGAGGGGGCCCGAGAAACTTTGGGTTCAAAGAAGCCTTCTCTGATCGGCCCACGCAGCAACCCTGAGGGGTTGCCCGACTGCTGCACTCTGGAGGCAGTCGGGGGGGGGGGTGCTTCTCGAGGCACCCGGCAGCTTGGGAGTCCATTACAACAGACCGCTGGATGCTTCTTATCCGCTGGATGCTTCTTATCATATCCAGAGGATACAGAATTCCCTTTTTCTACATTCCCGACACCCCAGGACACCTCCCCGATGTTCCACCCAATCAGAGGGAGGCAGCAGCTGCGGAAATTCGGCTGCTTTTAGAAAAAGGAGCCATCCAGCACGTCCCCACAGAAGCCAGTCCAGATCGGGTTACTACTCCAGGTTCTTTTGGTGCCAAAAAAGAAGGGGGACCTAAGGCCCTTCCTCTATCTTTCCCTACTAAATCTGTCAGTAACCAAAGAAAAGTTCCGGATGGTCACTCTTCAGTCTATTCTCCCCCTCTTGCGGGAGAACGACTGGAATGTGCTGCATAGACCTCAAGGATGCGTACTACCACATATTGATGGACGAACGGTCCAGGAGGTTTCTCTGCTTCCGGCTGGGAGCCAGTCATTATCAATTCAGGGTCCTCCCCCTTGGTCTCACCTCAGCCCACAGGGTGTTTACCAAGGTATTAGCAGTGATAGTGGCCCACCTGAGACTCCAGGGAATGCAGGTCTTCCCGTGCCTGGACAACTGGCTCCTCACCGCCCCAACAAGGCATCTACTATGCTTTCTCAACCTTGCTCCAGAACTAGGGATCACTATAAACTCGAACAAGTCCTCTCTCACCCCGACTCAGGTGATAGATTTTATCGGGGCCAGACTGGACACCAACAGGCAACTAGTCTTCTTAACTCCCGACCGGTTGCACACTTTGAGGGCACATGTGCGGGCCATCTTTCAATCTTCAAAACCTCCGGCGGGATTGGTTCTGAGGGCCCTGGGGTCCATGGCAGCCGCTATAAACCTCCTTCCCATGGCGCGTCTGAACATGAGGATTTTACAGTGGACTCTCCAAGTCCAATGGTCCCTTCATCAATACCCCTTGAGTCACCCCATTTCTCTCAGCAGGGCCTGCAAGAGGGCTCTCGTTTGGTGGCATCAATCGCCAGACCTCCAGGCGGGATGCCCCTTTGCCACACGGCCCCCCTCTCGCCACGGTGACCACTGACGCCTCTCGTCTTGGGTGGGGGGGCATTATTCGAGCAGGATGGTCCAAGGCACATGGAACGATTCGGAGACCTTATTGCACATAAATGTTCTAGAGATGAGGGCAGTGCTCTTGTCGTTGCAAGCACTTCAGAGCCTTCTGCCTGTAGGAACAATTGCAATCCAGACAGACAGTATGTCTGTGGTATGGTATATCAACAAACAAGGGGGAACCAGGTCTTACCCGCTCTGTCGAGAAGCCATGAGAGTGTGGGAATGGGCGATCTCCACCAACCGCTTTCTCATTGCAGTGCACATTCCGGGACAGACCAACATCCTGGCGGACAGACTTGAGTCGCACCATCCTTTCACCTTATGAGTGGTCCCTAAATCCCCGAGTAGCGAGTCGAATTTTTGCCGTTTGGGGGAAGCTCTGTTGCGATCTTTTTGCATCTCCCTCAAACACTTGCGATCTTTTCGCATCTCCCTCAAACACGAAATGCAACAATTACTTCGCTCTCATTCTCCCTGCTGGGGAAGCCCCGAGGGACGCCTTGATGCATGCTTGGCCACCCGGTCTTCTCTATGCCTACCCTCCTCTTCCCCTCATGCTGAAACTTCTTCAGAAAGCCAGTCGGTTGGGGAGCAGGATGATCCTCATTGCCCCATTCTGGCCTCGCCAAGCTTGGTTCCCTTACCTCTGGTCTCATCGAGTGAATCCTCCCTGGATTCTAGATCCCCTTCCGGATCTAATCTCCCACCCCCAGGGGCTCCCACTTCCCGACCTGGCCAGCCTCAAGCTTACGGCTTGGCTGCTCCAGTTCCACTTGTAGCTAGGACTCCCGATATCCCTTCTCCAGTTAAAACTATCCTAGTAGCATTGCACAAGCCCTCTACTACCCAGGTCTATGGTAGTAAATGGAAGCATTTATCTATCTGGGCAGAAGGTCATAATTTGGTCCCTTTTACAGCCCCCTTGCCTGCGATGCTGGACTTTCTTTCAGGTCTTTTTAATGATGGAGCTAGCTGTTCTACGGTTAAGGTTCAGTTAGCAGCTATCTCTCATTACCACATAGGTAATGAAATGGGCCCTTTGATTACTACAAAATTGTGCAAAACGTTCCTAAAGGGCACCATTCTTCTTAGACCTCCAATAAAGGAAGCGGTACCTCCATGGGATTTGACCTTGGTATTACAAGCCCTGACAGCCCCTCCCTTCGAACCGGCATCTTCAGTAGACCTCAAATATTTGTCTTGGAAAACAGCCTTTCTTGTGGCTATTACTTCAGCCAGGAGAGTATCTGAATTGCAAGCTCTTTCTGTGAAACCCCCATACATGTTCATCGTGCATACAGCTGCAGTAATCACAGATGGGTTCTCTGCAGTCAGGCGGGTCCTCGGTCGGCCGAATTCCAAAGTCTAGGTCCGGCGTCGGTTGTCGTCGCTCTCTTTCCTGACGTCAGTGCGACAGGGGTATATAAGACACAGCCGACGCCATATTCTTCAGTCTTTTTTGCCGCACGGTGCCCGAAGCAGAAGCAGTTCACAAGTGCCGGTCGGCCAGCTCCTGAATTCTGAAAAATCGAAACCAAGTCTTCATTAAAGCTAAGTACCCGTTGAAACTTTTCTTGCCTCAGACCGATGTCAGAAAAAGTTAACAATTGTATTTCTTGTGGGAAGCAAATACTGCATAAGGATTTCCATTCCCTCTGCATACCTTGTTTAGGCCCAGACCACGACATCTCGGGCTGTCGTTTTTGCGCGACTTTCAATAAATGCACTATTAAGCGTCAGGCGGAGTTCGCCCAACACTTTTTTGGTAAAGCCTTTGATTATAAAATGTCGTCTGAGACTCCGACTACCGTTTTGTCCAAAAAACGCAAGGACAAGGACCGACATGCGAGGTCCGCGGTCCCCACTGACACCACGCCAAAACCGGCTACACGTGTTCCGGTTCTCAGCGAGACGCCTATGCAATCCCTGACTACCAACGACACTTCTTTGGCGGTGTCTTCTGTAACCGAGACCGCAGGTACCTCGGCCCAAAGCCAGACTACAACCACCGAAGCCACTGTGAGCGTTGAGCCTCCTAATGTGGACAGATCCACTTCCACCCATGGTGTCTTTAGACCCTCATCTTCCTTTTTCATTAAGGCCTTTACTAAGTCCAAATCAGCCAGGCATCCCAAGAGGCCTGTTGCACAGGGCCCATCTCCAGGCCCCATGCCTAAAAAGCAGATGCTTAAAATGGCTGAGTATTTAATTACTCTTATCAGGGTTCCCAACCCCCTCCAGACAAGAGACCCAGAGTGGTGGAAGATTCTCCCTCTTCTGATCAGGGCTCCATTTTTTCAGATCATTGTGATGTAGAGGAACACTCTTACTCCCCTTTTGAAGATTCTGATGCAGAGCAGTCCATTCCTTCTGTATCTCCTCCTGAGGATTTTTCTTTTGGGGAAACCTTACACACCTTGAGGGAACACTTCCATTGGGAAGGCCAAGACTTTTCTGATTCCAAGAAAATACTTAGGGAATTTCTTTTGTTACCTCAACACAGACCTCTGGCGATACCTCCTGTCTTGGACATACTTGATGAAGTTTATTCGGAGGCTTGCCTTAATCCGGATTCCCTGCCTCCTGCCCCAGTCAAGCCTGATAGGTACTACAGAGTTCCTAACTCTCACAAATTTCTTTACAAAAGCCATAATGCTGACCCTGAAACCATTTCTCAAGGCCCCAAGGGAATGAAGGCCTCTACTGCTAAGAATCCACTACCTTCCAAAAGAGAGTCAAGATCCTTAGAAAGGTGGGGGGAAAAAGGTATATACCTCGGCCACCCTAGCCATGAGGGCCTTAAATTGTCAGTTTCATATGCTTAAATATCAGCAGTTTCTGTTATCACAATTAAGAAATAAAATGTCTCAACCTGAACAACCAGATTTGAAGGAGTTGCAGGATATGATGCATAGTGCAGAACAAGTGGGTAAACACACCTTACAATGTGGCTATCATGCCCTAGAGGCCTCAAGTAGAGCTGCTGTTACAGGGTCAGTCATTCGTAGACATGCATGGCTTAGGGAACAAATCTTGCCTGATCATGTGAAAGCTAAACTATTAGATGCTCCTTTACAAAAGGATGTGCTATTTGGTACTAATGCTGAGGAGATACTACGGAAAATGGAAGAAAAAGCCAAATCTATGCAATCTGTCAAAGCTTTTCTACAGGTTCAACCACCACGCTTTAGCAGAAATTGGCCTTCAAAAAACTGGTCCTTTCCAGCCACGGACAAGCCCCAAAGAGGTAGATACAGGCGCTCAAGGGGCAGAGGGCAATCACAAGGATCGTATGGAGGCAGGCAATGGCAAACTCCAGCACCAAGAGGTGGCGAAGACGGTGCACAACAATATAGGAAACAAACCCAATTACTTCCTCCTTTCCATGCCAAGCAAGTCTCAGCTGGCAGCACCCTTGGGAGGAAAGCTGGCATTATTTACAAGAAATTGTCATATTGTCACAACAGACAAATGGATCCTGGACGTTATAGACAGAGGCTACAAATTTCATTTTCACACTCTTCCAAAAATGAGAGGCATGCCAAACCTGCCACACAATCAAAGGGCAGAGGCACAACTACAAATTTCAAAGCTCATAGACATGAAAGCTATTCAAGAGGTACCTACTCACGAACAAGGTCAAGGTTTTTATTCCAGGCTATTTCTGGTACCAAGGAAAGGAACCGACTGGAGACCCATTTTGGACTTATCCATCCTAAACACATTCTTACTCGTACCAAAATTCAAGATGCTCACTACAGCAGCTTCTTCCCATGCTGGGCAAGGAGTTTTGGCTGGTAACATTGGACCTCAAGGAGGCATACCTGCATGTCCCAATCAGACAAAGCTGCAGAAGATACCTCAGATTTCTTGCAGGTTCAATCCACTATCAATTCTCTGCATTGCCCTTTGGTTTATCTACTGTGCCCAGAGTATTCACGAAATGCCTGGCATCAGTAATTGCCTACTGCAGACTTCAAGGGATACAAATTTACCCTTATTTGGACGACTGCCTGATCCAAGCGGACAGCAAGCACATACTTCTGGATCATCTGGCTTATGCAACACGGTTACTGAATTCTCTGGGATACACAATCAACAAAGAGAAATCCAGGCTAACACCATCTCAGAAAATAACTTTCCTGGGTGCCAACTTGGACACAAACACCCAGATGGCATATCTTACGCCAGAAAAACAGGGGCAACTAACTCAGTACTTCAGAATACTAGCAAATTGTACCAGGCTTACTGCAAGGGAAATCCTGCAGGCTCTGGGCTTCATGGCATCTTGCATTCTTTTAATCCCATGTGCAAAGTTGCACATGAGGAAACTTCAATGGTACCTAAAAAACCTATGGTCTCAACACAGCCACAGTTTGGAAACAATAATACCAATAATTCCATGTTTGCAAAAGGAATTTCTATGGTGGGCTCAAGCATGTCAAACAAACACAGGCCTCCCATTCTGCAAGCCTCAAGCAAATCAAGTCATCACAACAGACGCCTCAGATTATGCCTGGGGGGGGCGCACATGACAGGCAGGTGCATTCAGGGCAAATGGTCCCAAAAGGAAAAGCACCTTCACATCAATCAAAAAGAAATGCTAGCAGTGATAAATGCAGTTACAGCTATCAAGGACCTCCTGCATCCAGGACAATTATTGATAAGAACAGACAACACCACAGTAATGTGGTACATAAACAAACAAGGAGGAACACATTCATACCCCCTGTGCAGACTAGCCATGACACTTTGGAACTTGGCTCTGGAATGGCAAATCGAACTTCAAGCACAGTACTTGCCAGGTTTGGAAAACACGCTGGCAGACAATCTAAGCAGAAATATGACAGTTCCACACGAATGGAAGTTGCATCCTCAAGTGTTTACAAAGATAATCCAAGCGTGGGGGAGGCCAGACATAGATCTCTTCGCCTCCCACAGGAATCATCAATTGGAAAAGTTTTGTTCAAGGACATTTCACCCAAAGGCTTGGAGAGTGGACGCCCTTTCATTCAATTGGACAGCATGGACAGTTTACGCTTTCCCACCTCTGCCTCTTCTGCCCAACGTGCTCTTGAAAGCAAGAGCAGACAGACCGAAGATGATACTGATTGCTCCAGACTGGCCAAGACAACACTGGTACCCACTCCTGAGGAGCCTAACACATACTCCTCCCTGGCCCTTACCTCTAATGCCTCTTCTGCTGACTCAGCACAGCTACAAAACTCTTCACAGTCAGCTGAAAACACTCAATCTCGCTGCATGGAAAATTCCTTAACACCACAACAGACCCTGCTCCCCAAAGAGGTGCAGGATGTCATTTTGGAGGCCAGAAGGCCATCTACTAGAAAGGCTTACTCCGCAAAATGGAAACAGTTTTGCTCTTGGAATGAGAAAAAAGGCCAGGATCCTAGAAAACTGAATTTGCCTCGGGTACTACAGTATCTAGCTGAGCTGCTGAACAGTGGACTTTCATTTTCCTCCATAAAAATCCATGCCTCAGCCATTTCTGCAGAATTCAACACGGATCCACCCTTATTCTCTCACCCACTCTTAAGACAGTTCCTCAGAGGGGCTAAGAATATAAGACCACCAAGGAAACAACCAGTGCCAGCCTGGGATCTTAATTACATTTTTGAAAAATTAACATTGCCTCCCTTTGAACCAGCTGCCTCAACAGATTTGCAATATTTGTCCTGGAAAACAGCTTTCCTTCTGGCCATTACCTCAGCTCGTATGGTTTCGGAACTACAAGCCCTCATGGCTGTGCAGCCTTTTCTCATCTTCCATCAGGACAGGGTTTCCTTTCGAACCAACCCATCATTTATGCCTAAAGTGGTATCCAGGGTAGCTTTAAATCAAGCCATACACTTACCTACCTTTTACCCCAATCCTCAAAACAAAGGGGAAAGGCTGCTACACTCCTTAGACATCCATAGACAGCTACGTTATTACTTGGACAGAACAAAGCCTTTCAGGAAATCAGAACAACTTTTTGTGTCCTATGCTGTAGGAGCTCAGTTACCAAACAGACAATTTCAAAATGGATAGGCCACTGCATACGGTTTTGTTACTCCTATCATGGAAAATCTGTCCCTACAGGCATCAGATCCCACTCCACCAGGGCCACAGCTGCCTCTACTGCCTTCCTCAGAGGAGTTCCTACCAAAGATATTTTGGAGGCAGCCACTTGGAGTTCTGTGCATACCTTCACAAAACACTACCACCTGCCTTTATATTCCAAGACTAGAGCAGGCTTTGCCACTGCTGTGCTGCAGGGCATTCTGGCTGCTCCCAGTTCCACCTAGTGCCTACCACCCTGTGCGTAGCTTTGGGATTCTACCCATCTGTGATTACTGCAGTTGTATGCACGATGAACATAGTACAGTTTTGTACCTACCATAAATGTAGATGTTCGAGTGCTAATACAGCTGCAGTACAGGTTTCCCTCCCTCCTTCCCCTCTTGGTAAAGGACTAGTGGCTAACACCTCTATCCTCCTATGGTGTATTTGCAACTACTGTTTTTTTGATTATTGCATTGCTTGAATATATTTATATATATATATATATATATATATATATATATATATATATATATATAATATATGTATTGCCTACCCCTGTCGCACTGACGTCAGGAAAGAGAGCGACGACAACCGACGCCGGACCTAGACTTTGGAATTCGGCCAACCGAGGACCCGCCTGACGGCAGAGAACCCATCTGTGATTACTGCAGCTGTATTAGCACTCGAACATCTACATTTATGGTAGGTACAAAACTGTACTTTAGTCTTTCACAAGAATAGGGTTTACCTCGGGACCAATCCCTCTTTCCTCCCGAAGGTAGTTTCTGAATCTAATTTTAACCAATCTATCAATTTGCCGGTCTTCTTTCCTAACTACCAGAACAAAGGCGAGTACAGACTACATTCTTTGGACGTGCACAGACAACTTAGACTTTACATTCATAGGACATCTGGTCATAGACAATCCGACCAGTTGTTCATCTCCTTTGCCAAATTTAATCTAGGTAAACCAGCTTCGAAGGTTTCCTTATCGAGATGGATTTCAGTGTATCATTACAGCGTATCAAAATTCCGGCAGGCCCGCACCTCAAGGAGTTCATGCCCATTCAGCTAGGGCTATGGCTACATCTGCTGCCTTTAAATCCGAGGGTTTCCTTGGATGATATCTGTTCAGCAGCCACTTGGGCCTCATCTCATACCTTCATCAATCATTATAAATTGGACATTACCTCCAGAGGGAGAACTTCTTTTGGCTCCGCAGTGCTCCGTAATATCCTTCCATGAAGGCCGCCCAAGGTTTAGGTAGCTGGGGACTCTGTCCCACAGGTTGCAGACCAAATGAAGTTAACTACTTCAGATTAAGAAGTTAAGTACTCACCATAACATTCCATCTGAGTAGGTAAACTTCATTTGTCTGCAGCCGCCCCCCCCCCTCCGTCCCCCTGACCTTCAGATGTGTTTCATGTCATATAGTGATATACCATTCTGATAATGTAGATGTCCTTCAAGGATGCATCTGCAGTCATCACATATGGGTTGTCCTGCCTCAGGCAGCCCTTCGGTCGGCCGGATTCCAAAGTCTGGGTCCGGCGACGGCTGATGTCGCACTTTCCCGGCGTCAGAGCCTGGGGTATAAAAGCATCAGCCGACGCCATCTTCCTCAGTCTTTCTTGCCGCGTGGTGCCCGAAGCAGAAGCAGTTCGCAAGTGCCGGTCGGCCAGCTCCTGTAATTCAGCTACTGAAGACTTCAAAAAGCTAAGTACCCCACTGGGGACTCTTTCTTGCCTCAGCCGATGTCAGATAAAGTTAATAATTGTTTAACTTGTGGGAAACAAATACCTCATAAGGATTTCCACTCTTACTGCTTCCCCTGCCTAGGCCCAGACCACGACATCTCGGCCTGTTCAGCCTGTGCTTCCTTCAACCGACGCACTCTTAGACATTGGGCGGAGTTTGCAGAGGAATATTTTGGGGCTAGTTTTTCGTATAAGATGCCATCGGAGACTCCGACTTCTCATTTAGTTAAGAAACTGAAGGACAAGGACCGACACACGCGGGCCGCGGTTTCGGCTGAAACCACGGCCAGGCCTACCGCGAGGGTCTCGGCTGAAACAGAGTCCTTGGCACTTCCAATTACCGAAACCGCTCAACCGACTACCTCGGTCCCGGAGGCCCCGGCCGAGTCGGTTATTGAATTGCCAACAGAAACTGGTGTCCTGGAACCTTCCGACACCATTCCTTTAGACAAATCTACACCAGCACGTGGTGCAGCCAGGCCTCCTGCATCCATGTCCATTAAGGCATTCTCCAGGGCTAAAGCTGCTAAACTCTCAAAAGCTTTGCCTTCCAAGGTTATCCCTCAGGGACCCTCTACTGGTTCACAGATTCTAATCTTAGCAGAGGATCTTATCTCCTTAATTAGGAGTTCTCAACCTCATCCGGACAGGGGCACTCAACCTCCTCCAGACAAAAGGCCCAGGGTTGAGCCCTCTGATCCCCACTCCTCAGATGAGGCCTCTGATGGCTCTACTCTCGGACCACCAGGAGGAGGCTTTTTCGGCCTACGAGGATTCTGATGCAGAGGAATCTATTCCCTCGGCCTCCCCTCCTGAAGAGTTTTCCTTTGGGGAGACACTACACACCATGAGAGAGCATTTCCAATGGCAGGGCCAGGAATTCTCTGATTCCAGGAAAAGATTAAGGACCTTTTTACATTTGCCTCAGCATAGACCTTTAGCTATTCCTCCTGTTTTGAATGTCATTGATGATGTGTACTCTGACTCTAGCACAACCCCTGATTCTCTCCCTCCGGCTCCTGCCAAACCCGATAGGTACTACAGAGTCCCGGACTCACATCTTTACCTTTACAAGGCCCACTCTGCTGATCCAGAAACTATTTCCCAGGGCCCTAAAGGGGTTGCAGCTTCCACTGCTAAAAATCCTCTCCCCTCTGAAAGGGAGTCCAGAACTTTAGAGAGATGGGGTAAAAAAGTGTATACTTCTGCTACTCTTTCTATGAGGGCATTAAATTGTCAATTTCATATGATACAGTACCAAGAGTATTTGTTAGATGAATTGCATAAAAAACTGTCTTCACCTGACCCCCTAGACCACAAGTCACTTCAGGATCTGGTACATAACTCACAACAGGTTAGCAACCATTTCTTGCAATGTGGTTCTGATGCATTGGAAGCTTCATGTAGGTCAGCTATGACTGGCGCAGTCATACGTAGGCATGCTTGGCTGAAGGAACAATCTCTGCCAGACCATGTTAAAGCAAAGCTGCTGGATGCCCCTCTGGAAAAGCAAAAGTTATTTGACTCCACGGCTCAGGAGGTCCTAAAGAAATTTGAAGAAAAGGCAAAATCCGTACAAACAGTCAAAGATTTTCTCCAAGTACAACCACCAAGATTCAGCAGGAATTGGCCTTCCAAGAATTGGTCCTTTCCAGACGCAGAGAGGTTTCAGAGAGGCAAGAACAGGCGTGCCAGAGGTAGAGGGCAAGCTAGAGGCTCCTGCAGAGGACGTCAATGGCAGCCTCCCAACCAGAGAGGTAATGCAGGACCTTCAACTGCTGCACAAGGACAGGCTCAATGACTTTACTTTGGCACCGCCAACCAGGGCTCAATTGGAAGCACCTTTGGGCGGAAAGCTTTCTTTATTCTCAGAAAATTGGCACAGTATTACAAGGGAAAAATGGACACTACAAATAATAGACAAAGGATACAGGTTTCATTTCCACACATTACCAAAAAGAAAGGGCATGCCAGACCTGCCACCGAATCAATGGGCAGAGGCTTTGAAACAAATTTCCAGCTTAATGCAAATGAAAGCTATAGAAAAGGTTCCTCTCTCAGAACAAGGCCAAGGATTTTATTCCAGGCTATTCCTTGTTCCAAGAAAAGAAAAACAATGGAGGCCTATTCTCGACTTGTCCGCACTGAATACTTATCTCATTGTGCCAAAGTTCAAAATGCTGACTCTACAGCAGCTCCTTCCCATGCTGGGCAAGGGGTCTTGGCTGGTAACTCTAGACCTCAAGGAGGCATACCTGCATGTCCCTATCAGACAGAGTTGCAGAAGACACCTCAGATTTCTTGCAGGGTCAGAGCATTATCAATTCTCAGCATTGCCCTTTGGCTTATCTACTGCACCCAGAGTATTCACGAAATGCCTGGCATCAGTAATTGCACACTGCAGACTTCAGGGGATTCAAATATACCCATATCTGGAGGACTGCCTTATACAAGCGGACAGCCAGCAAACTTTGGTAAAACACTTTAATTATGCCATCCACCTACTTCAGGCCTTGGGATATACAGTCAACTTTCACAAATCAAGACTTGTTCCATCCCAAAGAATAACCTTTCTGGGTGCAGATCTAGATACAACCACCCAAATGGCCTTCCTCACAGAAGAAAAACAAAGCCAACTACCAGATTACTTCAAAAATATGACAAGACAAACCCAGCTGACTGCAAGGAAAATCCTGCAGGCCCTGGGTTACATGGCATCTTGCATCCTTCTGATTCCGCAAGCAAGACTACATATGAGGAAACTACAATGGTACCTAAGGAGTTTATGGACTCAGCACAGTCACAGCCTGGAAACCTTGATACCACTCATTCCATGCCTTCAAAAGGAATTTCTGTGGTGGGCTCAAGCAAGCCAGTCAAACAGGGGTCATCCTTTCAGCAAACCAATAGCCAGCCAAACCATTACAACAGATGCTTCAGACCACGGATGGGGAGCGCACATGGAGGGCAGATGCATTCAAGGTCTATGGTCACAAAAAGAGCTACGGATGCACATAAACCAAAAGGAAATGATGGCAGTGATGCATGCAGTCGAAGCCTTCAAACCCTTTCTGCATCTTGGCCATCTGCTTATAAGGACAGAGACAACACCACGGTTATGTGGTACATAAACAAGCAAGGAGGCACCCATTCCTATCCTCTTTGCAGGCTGGCAATGAATCTATGGGAACTTTCCTTGAAACTCGATATACAGCTACAATCCCAGTTTGTGCCAGGGAAAGACAATATACTGGCGGACAGCTTAAGCAGAAATATCATGGATGCACACGAATGGATGCTGCACCCAGACATCTTTCTACAGATAACACAATCATGGGGGAGGCCGGACTTAGATCTTTTTGCCTCCCCCCACAATCATCAACTGAAGAAATTCTGCTCAAGGACATACCACCCACAAGCATGGAAAGTGGACGCCCTCTCTTTCAGCTGGAGAACTCTAACAGTGTATGCATTTCCACCTCTCCCATTAATGACCAAGGTTTTACTGAAGGTCAGGACAGAGCAGCCAGAAGTGATTCTGATAGCTCCAGACTGGCCAAGACAGCACTGGTACCCACTCTTAAAGAGCATGTCACGCACAAAACCATGGCCTCTTCCTCTATGGCCACTTCTACTGACACAGCACAATTACAAAACTCTGCATTCCAACCTGAAAACCTTGCAACTAACAGCCTGGAAAATACCTTGACTCCTCCTCAGGACAAGCTATCCCAGAGAGTGAAAGATATATTATTATGGAAGCTCGCCGGCCTTCCACAAGAAAGGCATATTCAGCAAAATGGAAAAGATTTCACATTTGGAACACCACAAAGGGCCTAGATGTGACAGTGATGAGCATGGCACATATCCTGGAATACTTGGCAGAAATGTTCCACAATGGTCTGTCTTACTCTTCCATTAAAATTCATGCTTCAGCAATTTCAGCAGAGTACAATACTGATCCACCTGTCTTCTCTCATCTTCTCCTAAGACAGTTTCTAAGAGGAATCAAAAACATCAATCCTCCAAGGAAACCACCTCTACCTACTTGGGACCTTAACTTCATGTTGGAAAAACTAACACTGCCTCCCTTTGAACCAGCAGCATCTGCAGAACTACAGTGCCTGTCTTGGAAGACTGCTTTCCTTCTGGCCATAACCTCAGCAAGAAGAGTATCTGAGTTACAGGCCCTTATAGCAGTACAGCCATTTCTTATTTTTCATCAGGACAGAGTTTCATTGAGAACCAATCCTACATTTATGCCAAAGGTGATATCCAGGGTTTCATTAAATCAAGCTATTCACTTGCCTACCTTCTTTCCAAATCCACAAAACAAAGGGGAGAAACTTCTGCACACCCTGGACATACACAGACAGTTGCGCTACTACTTGGACAGAACTAAAGGTTACAGAAAAACTGACTAGCTGTTGGTAGCTTATGCTGCTGGTACACAAGGAAAAGCAATTTCCAAACAGACAATTTCAAAATGGATAGGGAATTGCATTCATTTTTGTTACTCCTTTCATGGAAAAACTGTGCCAGCTAACATTAGACCTCATTCCACGAGAGCCACAGCCACCTCCACAGCCTTCTTAAGAGGGGTGGCTACCAAGTGCATTTTAGAAGCTGCTACATGGAGCTCCGTGCATACATTTGCCAAGCATTACAATTTACCTTTATATTCCAGATCCAGAGCAGGCTTCGCTACGGCAGTCCTGCAGGGCATTTTAGGTACACCATCCTTTACATAGTTCCTCCACCCCCAGATTGGCTATGGTATTCTACCCATATGTGATGACTGCAGATGCATCCTTGAAGGACATAGTACAGGGATGTCTCTACCCAGGCACGTGTGCCGCAGGCAGCCAGCAGCTCCAAAGGCCTTAGCCAGCCAGGGAGCAAGCAGCCAAGACTACTCAATCACTGCCTGTTAAACCCCATCATCCAGCTCTTCTAGTTCTCTCAAACGCTCTTTTTGGCAGAAGATTTAATTTCTTTAATTAGGGGATCTCAGTACTCCTGGTGTTTACCTCTCCTAATAGCTAGCTGTTGGGAAGTCTTTATGGTGTATTTGTTTCACTGAGAAAATGGCCGGCGTTGGCCTTTTTATACCAAGACCAACAGAGATGAACAGAGATGAGTGGCGCGACATCAGAAGTCGAGGACGACTTTTTGGAATCCCGTCTTGCAGGAGCTGCCTGGCGACAGGACAACCCACTTGTTATGACTTTTTGTACCTACCATAAATGTAGATGTCCGATAGGTATGCATCTGCAGTCAGGTTTACCTCTGTCCTTCCCTCTGTGGTATTTCTTGGGTACTTACCCTCTTATAGCTAGCTGGGGTGATCTATTATGGTGTATTTGTTTTTTATATTATTGTGCATGTTTGGATTTTTAAATGCATCTCTCCAAATTTAGCCTTCCTTAGAGGGCACCTGGCATCTGGGGCAAGAAAAACTGAGGAAGATGGCATCGGCTGATGCTTTTATACCCCAGGCGCTCTGACGTCGGGGAAAGTGCGACATCAGCCGACGCCGGACCCAGACTTTGGAATCCGGCCGACCGAAGAGCTGCCTGAGGCAGGACAACCCATATGTGATGACTGCAGATGCATACCTATCGGACATCTACATTTATGGTAGGTACAAAACTGTACTTTAGTTATCCACTATAGTGCTTGCAGGCAAACTTGATCTGAGGTCAGTCAGGGTTGGCAGGGGGTTATGGGTAAGGGGAGGAGCTAGGAGCTCTGATCTAAGCTTTGTAAAATTGCCGGCTCGGATCCGAGGTCGAATCCGTATCCCACAGGTTGCAGACAAATGAAGTTTACCTACTCAGATGGAACGTTATGGTGAGTACATAACTTCTTATTCCTATCATTCCTTAACTAAGGGTGGCGTTCCTTTGGTGGGCAAAAGCCTGCTACCACAAGGGACTCCCTTTCCCTCTACCCCCTGTTGCCCAAACCCTAACAACAGACTCATCAGACTATGTATGGGGGGGCTCACATGGCAGGGCAGTGCATTCAGGGCAAATGGAACCCAAAACAGATGCCCCTCCATATCAATCAAAAAGAAATGTTAGCTGTACAGAATGCTGTGACAGCCTTCAAAGACCTTATTCTTCCAGGACAACTATTGGTAAAGACATACAACATCACAGTTATGTGGTACATAAACAAGCAGGGGGGAACCCATTCCTACCCACTCTGCAGACTAGCCATAGTAATGTGGAACAAAGCCTTGAGCTACCAAGTGAAACCTACAAGCTCAGTTCCTGCCAGACAAACTAAATTCACTGGCAGACGACTTAAGCAGAAATCTCATGGACCCACACGAATGGAAACTGGAACCCAAAATATTCAAGCTCTTGTACAAATGGGGGACACCAAAGGTAGACCTGTTTGCCTCCCCTCAGAACTACCAATTGAACAAATTCTGCACCAGAACTCCCCTCAGTCAAGCTTGGAAAATGGGTTCCCTGTCCTTTACCTGGGAAAGCCTCCCAGTTTATGCCTTTCTCCCTCTGCCTGTCCTATCGAAGTTCTACTGAAGATCAAACAGGACAAGCCAAGGACAGTACTGATTGCACCAGACTGGCCACGCCAGCACTGGTACCCCCCCTTTTGCACAGTCCAACAGTGCTGCAACCATGGCACCTGCCTCAGACCCCTTCCCTGCTGTCCCAGCAGGCGGGCCAGATTGTGCTCCTTCAGCTTCAAACCCCAAACCTTGCAGTCTGGCTAATTCCCTGAGCTCACCTCTAGCAACCCTCAGTAAGCAGGTGCTGGATGTCATTCTTGAGGCAAGTAGGCCTAGTACTAGAAAATCCTATTCAGAAAAGTGGAAAAGATACTGTTCCTGGAGCCAGGCTCGGTGCCCAGCTTACCTCATATTCTAGATTCTTTACAGAAATGCTCCACAAGGGCCTATCTTTCTCTTCAATTAAGATTCATGCCTCTGACATTTCAGCACATTATAATACTGAGCCACCCCTCTTCTCCTACTAAAACAATTCCTTAGAGGGGCCAAAAATTTAAGACCCCTCCAGGAGAGCTCCCACCCCCACCCCACCCCCATTTTGAACCAGCTGCTACAGCAGATTTGAAAGTCCTTTCTTGGAAAACAGCCTTAATTCTGGCCGTCACTTCAGCAAGAAGAGTGTCTGAACTGCAGGCCCTCATGGCAGTGGAACCCTTCATTATCTTCCATGCGGACAGAGTTTTCCTCAGGACTAATCCTTCCTTTATGCCCAAGGTGGTGTCTAGTGTGGCTCTAAACCAGTCCATTCATTTGCCCACCTTTTTCCCTAATCCTCAAAATAAAGGGGAAAGGAAGCTGCATTCTCTGGACATGCACAGACAGCTTAGATTCTGTTTGGACAGGACTAAGCCTCTCAGAAACTCTGACCAGCTGCTAGTTAGCTTTGCTGCAGGGGCAGAGGGGAAGGCCATTTCAAAGCAAACCATTTCCAAATAGATAGCTCATTGCATCCATGTCTGCTACAAGCACCATGGAAAGCCTACCTCACAGGGGATAAGATCACATTCCACCAGGGCTGCATCTACCTCTATGGCATTTCTCAGAGGAGTCCGTATCAGGGACATCCTGGAAGCCTGCTACCTGGAGCTCTGTACATACTTTCACCAAGCATTACCACCTGCCTATCTTTTCTAAATCCAGAGCTGGGTTTGCCCCAGCAGTTTTACAGGGCCTGATTGCTGGCCTTAATGCTCTTTAAATACCTCCACCCTTCCTTAGCTTTAGAAATTAACCCAAATGTGATGCCTGCAACAGTGAAACACGAAGAACATAGTACAGTTGTGTACACTTACCATAAATGTAAATGTTTGAGTGTATTCACTGTTGCAGTCCTGGTTACCGTCTCTCCAGCCCCCTGACTTCTCTTGACTTTTATCTTTCCTTCTTGTTTGACATATATATTATATATGGTGTATTTGCTTTTTGCTGGGGGTGTTCCATACCATATCATTGCTTCCTACTTTGGGGGCACCTGACATCTGTGGCAAGAAAAACTGATGTAATGGAGTCAGCTGCATGTTTTATACCTTGTACGACCTGACGTCATGGAAGCAGCATCTGACGCAAAAATCCAAAGACTCTGGTATTCAGGCCGGCTGAGGGCTACCTGCAGGCAGATAGCCCAAATGTGATGACTGCAACAGTGAATACACTCGAACATCTACATTTATGGTAAGTGTACACAACTGTACTTTCTCAAGGTTCTTATGCCAGATTTCACGAGTACTTCAGTGGGCACTAAGGGTTCAAGCGTGTCAAGCAGTACAGCCCATGACGAACACTGTAGAGCCTTGAAGGACTTGTTTGACACATCTGTCCTGGCAGATAAATCCAGACAACCTGAATTCTGAAAGTCCCATTGTTCAACCTGTTGCAGCCAAGATTGTATAGCTGCATCCTTATTGGGGTGAGGGTTGCAGCTTTGATTGCTCAGGATTGTCTGAGGGTTGTGGACTGAAGATGAAGCCAAGTGACACATCAGTGTCATCAGTGTCTTGGGCTTGAAATGCCTGCAACACAAAGACCACTCAAGACCTCACTTAAGGTTCAGTGTCAGTCCAATGCAGAACGCTGTTCAACCCACATCTGCTGAGAAACCGTGCAGGTTTGATAATAGGCCATATTTGACATTGCCTTCTAATAGCAACACGCATCCTGGGGACATCCTGTGTGGTTTTGGGCAGGTTGAGAAGATAAATACTAGTCCCATACGACGAATGGTGATTTTAATCAGTAGCTCAGAAGATATTTTGCAGGTGGGGGATTGTCTTGTTGCAGTGTCATTGCTTTACCATCTTTACACCCTTAAGGGATATCACCTAAGAGACTCATTTGCCCATGATTGTCCCCCTAGGGCTCCTTTGTGCCTTTCCACCAGTGCCACTGGTTCTGAGGTTCTACAGAAAGCCAAAATGTGCCAGGTCAAGGTGATTCTCAATTCCATTCTACCCCTATCAGATCTGTTTTTTTTTTTCCTTACCTAAAAAGAAAACCTACTTCCCCCACTGGATCCTCACTTGCTGATACTTACATCCAGCTGGCTTCATGCAGACATTCAGTTCCTAGGATTAACCACTTGGTTTCTCCACTTCTAGTGATGGCTATGGACTCCAGGCTCCTTCAACACATTGTACAGCTGCTTACAGCTTCCTAAAACCCTTCAGCCAGAAAAAAAAATTATATAGGCAGATGGTTTATGTTCTCTGTATGAGCAAACAAAAAGGCATAGGCTTCTTTTCAACTCCAGTTCCTAAAATTCAAACATTTTTGATGGAACTTTTGACATTCATTCAAGATCCAGCTACTACTGTATCAAAGTTAATTTGACTTCAGTTTCCTCCTATCGCCAAGGTTTTGAATCATCTGTACCACTAAAAACCTTTGTAAAGCATTATTAATGGGAGTCTTCCATTACAGACTGCCATCAATCTAACCTTATTTTTGATGAGATTTAAGCTTTCTATTAGGAAAAATGTTTTCTTACACCATTTGACCCCGCCTATTCAGATGGCCTTAAATTTCTGTCTTGGAAAAACCCTTGGTTATGACATTTATTTCTGCTAGACAAATTTCAGAACGATGAACGCTGTTGTCTGTTTCCATGCATTGTATTTCACAAAAACAAGTATTGCTTAGAATTAATTGCTCAGTGCCCAAGGTTACAGTCCAGTCTCTTTTGAATCAGTCTAGTCACTTGCCACTTCCCTTTCCAACTGTACCAGAAAGGGAGAATACAGTACACTGCACAGCTTGGATGTGTACAGGTAGTTCAGCTTCTGTCTTCAAAAAACAAAGGCATTCTGAAAAGACTGCCAGTTATTTGTTTCATTCTCAAAAACAAAAAAAAAAGGTGAAATGGTACCAAAAATGTCATTATTCAAATGGTTATCTGACTACTAATTTCTGCTGTTTGTCTAGCTACAGGTCACTACCATCTAAACCAAGAGTACCCTCTGTCAGGGCATAAACTGTCTCAATGGCTTTCCTTAGGAGTCTGCCTTTGAATGAAATTTTTGCAGCTGCAGTTTGGTCTTCATTGTATATGTTTACTCGATATTAATCTCAACTTTTTGTCCAGGTCTAAAGCTTACTTTAGGGCTTTCATTCTCAAAGGCCTCCTAGCCTTATTGCATCCAAGGTCTGCAAGGGAGTCTTTCCATCCATTCCAGTGTTCATACAGGGCCAATTTAAATATGGAAGATGTGTGCATGCCAGAACAGTGAAGTTTAGTTGTTCTCTGTACACTGGAAGCAACCCCCCTTTCAAATGATCTTATCTGGGGGGATCTAAAGGAGCATCTGAGGTCTTGTAAAAGACTATTAAGTGCTGAAGTGTCATCTGTTTTCAGTTATTTCTTCTGTATTGTGCTTTTGTTTTTGTTAGGCAGATGGCTTTACTACTCAATCTGGAGAGCTAGTTCAGAGCAATGCATTATGGGAGAGGAGCTTGAGCTAGTCAGAGCTCTCACTATTGCCATGAAGATGGGTACCGTCAGCGACCAATCCATCCGTTTCAGT
Source organism: Protopterus annectens (assembly GCF_019279795.1). NCBI lineage: Eukaryota > Metazoa > Chordata > Ceratodontiformes > Protopteridae > Protopterus > Protopterus annectens. Next base: position 1,295,844,912 of record NC_056732.1, read on the forward strand.
GTATGGACAGAGACCAACTAAATCTGTCATTCTGGTATGTACACAACTTGTATTTCTCTTTGTCTTAAAAGATGTCATTAGTGAAATACTTTCATAGTCCCTCATAAGCTTAATCAAAGTGATAAGCAGCAAGTATTATTCCTGTTTTTTACAGGTCCAGGTTCTGCATTTTTTTCTTCCTAGTGAGTTATCCAAAGATGCACAATCCAAATAGCTTATCCCATCAGTATACTCCTTATTAGATCAATTAAAGAATCCCTTGTCCCAGACATCTGGAAAAAAACTTTCATTCTCCCCTTACAGAAAGGTGGCACCAACAGAGATGCCACAAACTTGCGACCCATAGCAATTCTTTACCCCTCTCTAAAATGCTGGAAAAATTAATCCATGCCCAACTCCTCAGCCACCTGCTTGAAAATCTAATTTTATCATCCACTCAGCATGGTTTCAGACCAGGACACAGCACCACTACCGCCTTCCTATCCTTTCTTGATACAATTAACCGGGCATGGGATTCTGGTAAAATAATCGCTTCACTTTTCCTCAATCTCTCCAAAACTTTTGATACCATTTCCCACACTTTCCTCCTCTCTAAATTATCCACCCTCCACATTTCTCCTCCTACCCTACAATGGTTCAGTAGCTATGTCTGTAATAGGCAGCAATCCACCAAATGGCAACAATCTTACTCTCCCTTCCTCAGTACTTTCACAGGGTTACCCAAAGGCTCCATACTTGGTCCTCTCTTATTTAGCATTTTTATTAACTTTCACTCCACTATCCCACATTGCTCAGTAATCCAGTATGCTGATGACTCTACAGTAATATGCACTGCAAATTCCAGCGCTGAACTCCAGCAAATCACCCAGAATGCCCTCACCTCTACTGAATTTTGGATGCTTAACAGTCATCTTGCCCGAAATCAAAAAAAAAAAACTAAACTAGCAATTTTTACCCCTAAGAAAACCACTCCCTTAGATTAAAAAAAAAAAACTCTTCACTATACAAGCTCAAGACAATACCACTATAGAAGTTGTCCCACACTCAATTACTAGGCATTACTATAGATGAAAACCTTAACTTTGACCTACACATAAGCAATAACATCAAAAAAGCACATCAAAAGCTCTGTATGCTCTACATTCAACACTTTCTTAATCTCTTTACTAGACAAACCCTTGCAACTACCTTTTATTACCCTCTCTCCTCACCAGTATCCAAAATTCTACAAAATCCAAACTTGGTACATGTTACAACAGAATAGCAAAATTGGCCACATTCTCATCCCACCACTGTATCTCACTGAAACAGTTAGGGTGGCTGGAACTTCCCCACCATCTCTTTCACCCAAGTAACTACAGCACACATCATAATCTACTGAGCCACAGGCTGTCTTCCTGTCTCAACTCTACTTGCGAATACCAACCCAGCAGGCAACTAAGTTCTGAAAATCATTTACATGTAAAAGCAAAAAAGCCCACCTCACCTGCTGGTCAACATCTCTACTTCTTCACCATCACCAAACTATGGAACTTGCTTCTACCTTCTGTAAGAAACACAGGCAGCACCACCACCTTCAAGCAAATATTGAAACAATCATCTCAACTCTTCCTGCCTGTGTTCCCACTCTATAACCTAACCTCTTCCCTCTCCTTATATAACTAAACTCATTTGCCTTTTGCTACTAGTGACTAATGATACTTTATCCATATTTATTTTTATCATCACTTGTTGCTACTGGTACAATAATACTGATTAATATATCTCTGTTTATACCTCTCTGATTGAATTAATCTGTCAACCAACTAAATTCCTGCTTTATTGTATATTTTCTGTATATATTGCTGTAATCCAAGCCAACTAGATTCCTGCTTTTATGTATGTCTTCTTTATATATTGCTGTGATTTTTGTGTGCAACACTATTTCTACTTCTGTAACAATTGATGTTTATATATTTTTCTGTATATTCTTGTTGGAGCTTTTCCCCATGGGCCTCCACTGAAAATGGTCTCTCTTGGCCCCAGTGGACTTTCCCTGTAAATAAATGCAATAAATTAAATAAACAGTTTAATAATGTGTATTAAGTACTTCACTGATGCTGTAATGACTTTTGGAAACTTCTGCAACATAAGGTCTGATATCCGGCTCAAATGCCAGATTGTTTTTATCCCCCACCACTACCACCACCACACACACCACCTAGTCAGATGCCCTTCCACCTGGATGTTAGGAAGTTGATGGTATGAGAGAAGTCGATTTTCATTGTCTTCAGATGTCAGTCATATTGATTTCTGCTGCATTAGCTTAAGTTTTATGAGTTATTTCCTTCCACTGACATAACAGCTAGCAAGTTTCCAGAGCTTCAGGTCACCTTCCACGTATCCAAACTGTTAGCTTGAGCTAAGTTGACTAAAAAACTGGCTTGGGTGCCAACCCCTTAACAGCTTTCCTTCTGGTGAAGACCGTGCTTCTCTGTGGGCTTTCGAGGATCGAAGGTCAGCTTGTACTGTTTCATTGCTGGTCAGATAAGTTCTTTGTGGAGGGAAAATCTTCCACATACTTTCATTTATTCTTTAAACTTAACTTTCCTGTGCATTTTCATTGACTTTCAAGCAACTTTGCTGTACTGTAAACAGGAGTACACTTGTTCCTGTCAGTTTAAAAGTTGTTTTAACATTCTAAACTTTTTTTTTTGTGGAGAAACTGTTTAAATTACTTTTTTGGGGCTGGTAAAGTGCATGAATGCTTTTTAACTGGGAAAAGTTACTTTTAAATACTTTTTTATATTTTACCAGCTTGTGCTGCTTAGCTTCCCTGGGAAAGTACAATTTTTGGCTTGACCATGAGACAAGCTACCGGTCATCCTGCAGTCAGTTGTCCTTCCAGCCTTAAAAAGAAAGCGTTAACTAAACAGCATTTCCTACCCTCGCAGGTTGTCTCAGCTGCAAGTGGCTGTCTCTGCTGTGGCCAAAGCTGGTTCATAATTCCACTAATTTTTTTCTCCCAGATCCCTCTGGTGTTGTCCTTAAGTGAATATGGACAAGGGGGTAGCCACATCCTCCTCACTTGTTAGCATTCCTTCAGTTGACCAGGGAGAGACACTGTTGTGCTTGGAAAAAGGGGCAGGGTTGGTGTCCTTGCTTAACCAGAATGTTGTGCCCATCCCTGGGAAAACTGTTGCTCCATTAATAAGTCTATTTCCCCCACTATCCTGTCAAAAAGAAACTAAGCTAAACATTTATCCTCTCATGCATGAGCTTCACTCAACAGGAGTAGTTTACTAGGTCTGGCTGAGGATCTTATACAGGCTGTTGACAACTTACAAGGTGTCTTTTGGTGAAAGAAAAAGGGATTACTCCTTTCCTGAAGAAATTTAAGAAGTTGAATCTTTAGAGAAATGTGATGGGACAGTTGCAGGTTTTTCTCCACAGGTGATGTTATCCGAATATCCCTGTGAGGGATTCTTTTTCTCTGAAACTGTTTCCAGAATGTACCACTATTTTCAGTGTGCGAACACAGAGGTTTCTCAGGCTGTCTGAAGATGCAATGAACTCTTATAACTGGAATTCCTAGAACCTTCACCTACCCTCCCCCGCCCCCATGCTATCAAAATTGGAAGGTGTGTTTGTCACAGCCTGCCATTTCCCTAATGGCCGACCTGCTTCACCTAAGAAAATAGAATGTACAAAGATGTTCTTCGTGTTTTACTGTTGCAGTCATCACATTTGGGTTAATAGGTAGCCCTCAGCTGGCCTGAATACCAGAGTCTTGGATTCCTGTGTCAGATGCTGTCTCTTCTTCCATGACTTCAGGTCGTCAGGGGTATAAAACATGCAGCCGACGCCATTACATCAGTCTTTCTTGCCATGCGGTGTTTGAAGCTGATGCAAGTGGCGGTCAGCTGACTCCTGAAATTTTCGTTTTCGAGTTTCAGAACCAAAGTCTTTAAAAAAAAAAATAAGTTCCCCAATGGGGATCTTTTTTCTTACTCCAGCCAAAGTTCATAAAAGTTAACAATTATCTTACCTGTGGAAAGCAAATACCTCATAAAGATTTTCATTCGTACTGCATTTCCTGTTTAGGCCCAGACCACGACGTCCCTAGCTGTTGCTTTTGAGCCTTGTTTTAACCCCCAAACTGTTAGTCGTCGGGCTGTCTTTGCAGCAAATTATTTTGGTACTCAGTATTAGTACTCCGAAATGGCTTTGTCAAGCCATCCGACTACTGATCTTCCGAAAAAACGTAAGGATAAATACAGACCGCATAGGTCCAAAACTGCTGACTCTTCCGTTAAGCTAGTCGCCAGTCCACCAGTAGTCAGTGAGGTGCTTTCGTAGCGCCTGATACCTGCTACTTAAGATTCGCAGGCCTCTACTGAGACCCATTCAGAGTGCTGTATGCCGCGAGATGCTTCTTCGACTATGGAACTTGCAGATGTCTCTATCTTGGGTGGGTCCAGAGCCGCTGTGCAGGCTCCAGCTTCTGAGGCTGTATTTAGGCCTACAGACTTGCATTTTAAACCGAATCTATCTTCTTCTTCTTCCAGGCCTAAAACTCGCACCACGCCTAGAAAACAAAAGTCCAAATTGCATGCTCAGGCCCATATGCCTAAAAAACAAATGCTTAGAATGGCAAAAGACCTTATTACCTTAATTATGGGAAGCCAGCCTTCCCCTCTGAGACCTAGAACTGATTTTCCTTCTGATTCGTCTGATGAGGAATCTGATATTTATGTTCCTTCTGATTACTAGGATTTGCCCTTATCTACCTATGAGGATTCTGATGCAGAGGATTCCATTCCCTCTGCTTCCCCTCCAGAAGACTTTTCTTTTGGTGAAACCTTGCACACTCTTGGGGAGCATTTCTGCTGGGAAAGCCAGGATTACTTTGACTCCAAAAAGAGTCTTAGGAAATCTTTACTCCTGCCTTAGCACAGGCCTTTAGCTATCCCTCCTGTTCTGGACATTGTAGGTGATGCTTTCTTGGAATCTAGCCTTCCCCCAGACACTTTACCTCCAGCTCCCAGAAAACCTGACCAGGTATTACAGAGTACCTGACTCTCAAGTTCCTCTTCAGTAATCCTACTGCGGATCCATAGACCATTTCCCAAGGACCAAAATGCATTAAGGCTACTGCTGCCAAAAATCCTACCCCTTCTGATATAGATTCTAGAGCCTTAGACAGATGGGGTAAGAAGGTATACACTTCTGCTACTTTGGCCATTAGGGCTTTAAATGGCCAGTTTCATATGTTAAAAGTGCTAGCAGCATATGGGACTACTTAAACAGAAAATGATCAAAAAGTAGTACCACGGTCAAGAAAGGCAAAAGAAGAAATAATCCAGGCAATAGAGTACACCAATTTTATTGTCCGCTTTCGTCAGAAAGACTTCATCAGATTAAAGCTAAACCACAGAACAGCGTATAAATAGTGGTGATAATAATCAATTAAACAATTAACAATTTTGATTGACACATTTTAAAAGCACCACTACTTTAAGTAAAAAAAGAAGTAATATCTAGGTCTTTATTAATAAATAATTTTCTATATTTTAAAAAACATTTAACATTAATGGCATCGTTTAAACCAGGAAATACATCAGATTTTAATTTAATCTGCCAAATGGTTTCACGTTGCTCTAAATAGTTTTTAAAATCCCCTCCTCTCATGTCTGGATTAACCACTTCTAAAACAGAAAACAAAAATTTTTTAAAAAAAGAACAATTAACAGAATGTTTGTACAAAGCATTAGTGTCATCACTATTACGAATACTGTAAAGGTGCTCCCCAATACGAGTTTTTAAGGACCTTGTAGTCATGCCAATATAAAAAGCAGGACAAGTGGAGCACATACTAATGTAAACTACTCCCTTGGTATTACAATTAACAAAATGTGGCACACTCAAAGTTCTGTCTAAAGTGTTAATGTTGATATAGGGACCCTCAGAAATGTAACGACACATGTTGCACTGATGGCAACAATGCATACCTCTTTTGTCAGTTTTTATGGCAGAATGATGATTGTCATTAAATTCTAAAGCTTTCTTTAAATTGTAATTATTCTTTAAAACAAATAAAGGTCCATCACCCAAAACATCATAAATATCAGAATTACCCCGAATAATCCTCCAATTGTTAACTAAAGTTTGCTGAATACGTCGGCTGTCTACAGTCATATCCAAAGTACAAATTATATTGCTTTCAATATGTTTATTGGAAGAAACTGTGTGAAAGCCCATAATAGGCACAGAAATGTAATTCAAAAGTGGTTGATAAATGGACGTACGTTTCTTAATAATTTCTTCACTAGTTTGTTTTAAAGCTCCTTTATTGTACCCTCTCTCAACAAACATATTAGTGATAATTTCAAATTCCTCAATTAAATCACTATCATTTGACGTCATGCGACAAGCTCTAATATACTGTTCTCTAGGGATATTATTAATATGTCTAGGGTGATTACTAGAATGATGTAAGTAACTATTGGCGAAAGTTGTTTTACGATAAATACGACTGTGAAATTTAGTATCAATCTCATCCCACCAAAGTAAAACATCTAAAAAATTAAGTCCTGCACAACTCCTGGTAAATTTTAAATAACTAGAAAGCGAGTTAACCTCTGAAACAAATAAATCAACAGTTTCCAAATTACCTTCAATAATAAAAAAATAAATCGTCAATAAAACAACAAAAAAAAGAAATATGAAACTTGTTGTTTAAATAAGGTAAAAACTCAAATTCCCACCACGCCATAACCAAATTGGCGTAGGCAGGTGCAACAGAGGAACCCATAGAAACACCTCTCTTTTGCCTGTAGTATGTTTTGTCAAAAATAAAAAAAATTATTATCTAGAACTATGTCTAGAAAACTACAAATGGTAGAGATAGTGTTGCTACTAAGTCCTGTATTTTTCTTTGATAAAAAACAGCGTACAGCTTCTACACCCTCATCATGAGGTATACAGGTATATAACGAAACAATATCAATTGTAAAAATAATGTGCTTCTGTGGATCAAAGGTTCCATTATGTGCATACAGATTCAATTTATTTAAAAAATGCCAGGAGTCCCTGGTGTAGGAAACATACTACAGGCAAATGAGACGTGTTGCTATGGGTTCCTCTGCTGCACCTGCCTACGCCAATTTGGTTATGGCGTGGTGGGAATTTGAGTTTTTACCTTATTTAAACAACAAGTTTCATATTCCTTTTTTTGTCGTTTTATTGATTATTTATTTTTTATTATTGAAGGTAATTTGGAAACTGTTGATTTATTTGTTTCAGAGGTTAACTCGCTTTCTAGTTATTTAAAATTTACCAGGAGTTGTGCAGGACTTACTTAATTTTTTAGATGTTTTACTTTGGTGGGATGAGATTGATACTAAATTTCACAGTCGTATTTATCGTAAAACAACTTTCACCAATAGTTACTTGCATCATTCTAGTAATCACCCTAGACATATTATTAATAATATCCCTAGAGGGACAGTATATTAGAGCTTGTCGCATGACGTCAAATGATAGTGATTTAATTGAGGAATTTGAAATTATCACTGATATGTTTGTTGAGAGAGGGTACAATAAAGGAGCTTTAAAACAAACTAGTGAAGAAATTATTAACAAACGTACGTCCATTTATCAACCACTTTTGAATTACATTTCTGTGCCTATTACGGGCTTTCACACAGTTTCTTCCAATAAACATATTGAAAGCAATTTAATTTGTACTTTGGATATGACTGTAGACAGCCGACGTATTCAGCAAACTTTAGTTAACAATTGGAGGATTATTCGGGGTAATTCTGATATTTATGATGTTTTGGGTGATAGACCTTTATTTGTTTTAAAGAATAATTGCAATTTAAAGAAAGCTTTAGAATTTAATGACAATCATCATTCTGCCATAAAAACTGACAAAAGAGGTATGCATTGTTGCCATCAGTGCAACATGTGTCGTTACATTTCTGAGGGTCCCTATGTCAACATTAACACTTTAGACAGAACTTTGAGTGTGCCACATTTCGTTAATTGTAATACCAAGGGAGTAGCTTACATTAGTATGTGCTCCACTTGTCCTGCTTTTTATATTGGCATGACTACAAGGTCCTTAAAAACTCTTATTAGGGAGCACCTTTACAGTATTCGTAATAGTGATGACACTAATGCTTTGTACAAGCGTTCTGTTAATTGTTCTTTTTTTAAAAAATTTTTGTTTTCTGTTTTAGAAGTGGTTAATCCAGACATGAGAGGAGGGGATTTTAAAAACTATTTAGAGCAACGTGAAACCATTTGGCAGATTAAATTAAAATCTGATGTATTTCCTGGTTTAAACGATGCCATTAATGTTAAATGTTTTTTAAAATATAGAAAATTATTTATTAATAAAGACCTAGATCTTACTTCTTTTTTTACTTAAAGTAGTGGTGCTTTTAAAATGTGTCAATCAAAATTGTTAATTGTTTAATTGATTATTATCACCACTATTTATACGCTGTTCTGTGGTTTAGCTTTATTCTGATGAAGTCTTTCTGACGAAAGCGGACAATAAAATTGGTGTACGCTATTGCCTGGATTATTTCTTCTTTTGCCTTTCTTGACCGTGGTACTACTTTTTGGTTGGTTCAGTTGTTTTTAGTTCAAACAGAAAATTATGTTGATTCCTGACTGTGCTGAACACAAAGAATTACAGGATTTAATGCATTCTGCAGAACAAGTTGGTAGTTTTTACTCTTTAGAAGCATCTTGCAGGGCTGCTGTCACTGGGTCAGTACTTAGAAGGCATGCTTGGCTTAAGGAGCAAAACTTGCCAGATCATGTTAAAGCTAAATTACTGGATGCTCCCTTAAACCAAGACCGCCTGTTTGGCAACAAAGCAGAAGAAGTCCTCAAAAGGATGGAGGAAAAAGCTAAATCTATGCAAACTGTTAACGATTTCCTACAAGTACAGCCTCCCAGATTTAGTAGGCATTGGCCTTCAAAGAATTGGTCCTTACCAGTCTCTTCCAGGCCCGCTCAGACCAAACCCACGAACAGCAAACCACCTAGGTTACAATCTCAGACTGCTCACAGGCCTAAGCAGTGGGGGGGGGGCTCCCACTTCCAAAGCAGGGAGCAGTAAGCCACCCCCTATGGAAAAATGGCATAATGACTTAACCTTAACCCTGCCAAGCCCTGCTCAGTTGCCTGCTCCCTTAGGAGGAAAGCTCACCTTGCATGCAAAAAAATTGGGAATTCATTACCCAGGACAAATGGGTTTTGAATATAGTTTCCCAAGGATACAAATTACACTTCCACTCCCTACCAACCCCAAACGGTTGGCCATACCTACCCCCAAATCAGTGGGCGGAGGCCCAACAGCAGGATGTCCTTCAAGGATGCATCTGCAGTCCTTACAAATGGGTTGTCCTGTCGTCAGGCAGCCCTTCGGTCGGCCGGATTCCAAAGTCTGGGTCTGGCCTCGGCTGGTGTCGCACTTCACCCGACGTCATAGCTGCAGTTATTCGGGTATAAAGGCATCAGCCAACGCCATTTTCCTCAGTCTTTCTTGCGCGTGGCCAAGCAGAAACTGTTCGCAAGTGCCGGTCGGTCAGAACCAGAGATTACTACTACAAGTACCGAAGACTTCTAAAAAGCTAAGTACCCCATTGGGGACTCTTTCTTGCCTCAGCCGATGTCAGAAAAAGTGAATAACTGTTTAAATTGTGGGAAACAAATACCTCATAAAGATTTCCACTCTTACTGCTTACCTTGCTTAGGCCCAGACCACGACGTAGCAGCTTGTCTAGCCTGTGCTTCTTTCAACCGACGAACGCTTAGACGTCGGTCTGAATTTGCTGAAGAGTTTTTCGGCTTCGCTTTTGCTTACATTATGCCGTCGGATACTCCGACTACGCAAATTTCTAAAAAACGCAAGATAAAGGACCGACACTCGCGGTCCGCGGTTTCGGCCGAAACCGCGGTTAAGCCAACCGCGAGTGTCTCGGTTTCGGCTGAAACCGAGTCCACGGTTCTTCCTTCGGCCGAAAGCTTGCCACTTACCGAGGCCTCATCCAGCTTAGCTGAATCTGCTACTGAAATCCCACCTGCTGCTGCAGGTTCACAGGATTTATCAGATACTATCCCTTTGGATATTTCTACCCCTGCACGTGGAGCTGCTAGGCCTCCTGCATCCATGTCGATTAAGGCCTTTGCCAGGGCTAAAGCAGCAAAAACTACCAAAACTATGCCTGCTAAGACCCCCTCTCACAGGCCCAGTTCTAGTTCACAAATGCTTAGTCTAGCAGAGGATCTCATTTCTTTGATCCGGGGATCCCAGCCACATCCAGACAGGGCCTCTCACCCACCTCCAGAGAAGAGGACTAGAGTAGAGCCCCCTGAGCCAGTTACTTCAGATGGCTCCTCTGATGAATCAGATAATTCAGACCCTCCAGAGGCTCCTTTTTCTCCTTATGAGGACTCTGATGCAGAAGAGTCCATTCCTTCGGCCTCTCCGCCTGAGGAATTTTCTTTTGGGGAAACCTTGCAAGCTATGAGGGAACAATTTCAATGGCAGGGCCAGGATTTTTCAGACTCTAGGAAAAGGCTTAGAACCTTTTTGCATTTGCCGCAGCATAGGCCTTTAGCCATTCCTCCAGTACTTACTGTTGTGGATGATGCTTTTAATGATGTTTGTACTGCTCCTGATTCTCTTCCTCCGGCCCCTGCTAAGCCCGATAGGTACTACAGGGTTCCGGACACACATTAGCATTTGTATAAGGCCCCTTTTGCAGATCCCGAAACTATCTCCCAGGGACCCAAGGCTGTAGCAGCTACCTCTACCAAAAACCCCCTCCCTTCTGAAAGGGAATCTAGGGCCTTAGAGAGATGGGGTAAAAAAGTTTACACTTCTGCTACTCTTTCAGCGAGGGCCTTGAACTGTCAATTCCACATGATTCAGTATCAGGAATTTATGTTAGACCAGTTAACTAAAAAACTGTCCTCGGATGAACCATTAGACAAAAAAAATCTGTACAGGAAATGGTACATAACATTCAGCAGGTCAGTAATCATTCCTTAAAATGCGGCTATGATGCACTGGAGGCTTCCTTTAGATCAGCCATGACTGGCACAGTGATCAGAAGACATGCATGGTTAAAAGAACAGTCCTTACCGGACCATGTTAAATCAAAGCTCCTAGATGCTCCCATGGATAAGCTCAATTTGTTTGGCTCCCTGCACAGCAGGTGCTGAAGAAGGTGGAAGAAAAAGCAAAATCTGTCCAGACAGTCAAGGATTTCTTGCAGGTCCAGCCTCCAAGGTTTAGCAGGAACTGGCCTTCCAAGAATTGGTCCTTTCCAGACACCTCCAGAGCTCCGAGAGGCAGGAATAGACGCTCAAGAGGCAGGGGTCAATCCAGAGGTGCCTACAGGGCGCCAGTGGCAGGCTAACAACCAGCGAGGTACAGCCACAGATCCAGCCACCACCACCACTTCCACAGGACAATCACAGTGACTTGGCTCTGGCACCGCCTACCAGGGAACAACTAGAGGCACCCTTAGGCGGAAAGCTAGCCTTATTTTCAGTAAACTGGCATTACATCACAGGAGACAAATGGATTTTACAGACAATAGACCAAGGTTACAGGTTTCACTTCCATACTCTACCAAGGAAGAGAGGAATGCCAAACCTACCTCCAAATCAGAAGACAGAAGCTGTAGAACAAATAACTCACTAAGGATGAGAGCTGTAGAAAGGGTACCATCTCTGGAACAAGGACAAGGATTTTACTCCAGACTTTTCCTGGTACCAAGAAAAGAAAACCAATGGAGGCCTATTCTCGACCTGTCCGCTTTAAACACATACCTCATTGTTCCAAAATTCAGAATGCTGACCCTACAGCAGCTTCTTCCCATGCTGGGCAATGAGTCTTGGCTGGTAACACTAGATCTCAAGGAGGCATACCTGCACGTCCCCATACGACCAAATTGCAGAAGATACCTCAGATTTCTTGCAGGATCAGAGCATTATCAATTCTCAGCATTGCCCTTTGGCTTATCTACTGCGCCCAGAGTATTCACGAAATGCCTGGCATCAGTAATTGCTCATTGCAGGATTCAGGGAATTCAAATTTACCCTTACCTGGACGACTGCCTGTTACAAGCGGACAACAAAAACAAATTAACAAAAGATTTGCAAAGGGTCATTCATCTACTACAAGCCCTGGGATACACAGTCAGTATAAAAAAGTCAAGGCTGATACCATCCCAAAGGATAACCTTCTTGGGTGCAGATCTGGACACATCAAAACAAATGGCATTCCTGACAGTAGAAAACAGGAGCAACTCCTTTCTACTTCATGGCATTAACAAAGCAGAACCAGCAAACAGCAAGAAAAGTCCTGCAAGCTCTCGGTTACATGGCATCCTGCATAATATTGATTCCACATGCCAGACTACATATGAGAAAGTTACAGTGGTACCTAAGGAATTTATGGTCTCAGCACAAGCACAGCCTAGAAACCCAAATTCCAATAATTCCATGCCTGAAGCAAGAATTCCAATGGTGGGCTCAGGCCTGTCAAACAAACAAGGGACTGCCCTTCCACAGCACTCAACCAAGCCAGACCATCACAACAGACGCATCAGACCTCGGTTGGGGGGCACACATGCTGGACAAGTGCATACAAGGCTTATGGACTCAAGACCAGCTGCACTTACACATAAATCAAAAGGAAATGCTGGCAGTAAAACTGGCAATTCAGGCATTCAGACCATTTCTTCGACAGGGTCAACTGCTGATAAGGACGGACAACACCACAGTTATGTGGTACATCAACAAACAGGGAGGCACACATTCATACCCTCTATGCCGGATGGCAATGGACCTCTGGAATGTGGCACTGAGCTTCAACATTCAGTTACAAGCAATTTTTGTACCAGGAAAAGAAAATATACTAGCAGACATCCTAAGCAGAACTGCCACGGATGCCCACGAATGGATGCTGCATCCAGACATCTTCAAAACCATTACAAGGAAATGGGGACTACCAGAAATAGACTTATTTGCATCCCCACACAATCACCAACTGAAAAAATTCTGCACAAGGACGTACCACCCACTTGCTTGGAAAGTGGACTCCCTATCTTTCAGTTGGAAAAACCTGACAGCATATGCATTCCCACCTCTTCCTTTGATGCACAAGGTGCTATTGAAGATCAAAGAAGACCGCCCAAGGATCATCCTGATAGCTCCAGACTGGCCAAGGCAACATTGGTACCCATTACTGAGGAGTATGTCTCGGGAACAAATATGGCCTCTGCCCCTAGTTCCCTTGCTGTTAACACAGAACAATTTCAAAACCCTGCATCCAAACCTGAAAACACTGCAGCTGGCTGCCTGGAACATTGCATAAGACCAAATAACCCAGATTTATCTCAAAGGGTTAGAGACATTATCTTGGAGGCTCGCAGACCCTCAACAAGAAAAAATTATTCAGCAAAATGGAAAAGATATCTCATTTGGAGTACAGCAAAAGGAGAGAATGTGTCACTGGTAAACATAGCTAACATCCTGGAATACTTGGCAGAGCTCTTCCACAACAGCCTGTCCTATTCTTCCATTAAGATTCATGCATCAGCCATTTCAGCAGAATACAACTTGGATCCTCCAGTCTTCTCACATCCTCTGCTCAGGCAGTTTCTGAGAGGAATTAAAAATGTAAAACCACCTAGGAAGCCACCATTGCCAGCATGGGACTTGAACTTTGTGCTAGAAAAGTTGACACTACCTCCTTCGAACCAGCAGCAACAGCAGAATTACAATACTTATCATGGAAAACTGCTTTCCTGCTTGCAATCACTTCAGCAAGAAGGGTATCTGAGCTACAGGCATTAATGGCAGTACAGCCCTTCCTGATCTTCCATCAAGATAGTGTCCATGAGAACTAATCTTACTTTTATGCCAAAGGTGGTCTCCAGGGTATCTTTAAATCAAGCTATCCACCTACCTACATTCTTCCCCAACCCACAGAACAGGGAGAAAGACTGTTGCATACCTTGGATGTACATAGACAATTACATTACTACCTGGACAGGACCAAGAGCAACAGAAAAACTGACCAGCTACTGGTAGCATATGCAACAGGAATGGAAGGAAAAGCAATTTCAGAACAGACAATCTCTAAGTGGATAGGAAATTGCATTAGATTTTGTTACTCCTACCATGGGAAGAAAACTCCAGAAAACATCAGGCCTCACTCTACAAGGGCTACAGCCACTACCACAGCTTTTTACGAGGAGTGGCTACCAAAGACATTTTAGAGGCTGCTACTTGGAGCTCCGTGCATACATTTGCCAAGCATTATAATTTACCTTTATACTCCAGATCCCCAGCAGGTTTTGCCACTGCTGTTTTGCAAGGGATCTTAACTACACCATAATCTTATTTCTCCTCCTCCCCCAGTTTGGCTATGGTATTCTACCCATTTGTAAGGACTGCAGATGCATCCTTGAAGGACATAGTACAGTTTTGTACCTACCATAAATGTAGATGTCCGATAGGCATGCATCTGCAGTCAGGATTACCCACCCTCCTTCCCCTCTGTGGTACTCCTAGGGTATTTGCCCATCTTGTAGCTAGCTGGGGGAATCTATTATGGTGTATTTGTTTGTATATATGTACATAAATGATTATTTTTTGTTTGCTCTCTACTATTTGGAACCATTTGCATTTATCCAAATTTAGCCTTCCTAGAGGGCACCTGGCATCTGGGGCAAGAAACACTGAGGAAAATGGCGTCGGCTGATGCCTTTATACCCGAATAACTGCAGCTATGACGTCGCTTGAAGTGCGACACCAGCCAAGGCCAGACCCAGACTTTGGAATCCGGCCGACCGAAGGGCTGCCTGACGACAGGACAACCCATTTGTAAGGACTGCAGATGCATGCCTATCGGACATCTACATTTATGGTAGGTACAAAACTGTACTTTCTCTCTCTTCTAAGTATCAAGGCTATTCAACCTGTCCCAGCAGAACAAAGGGGGCAAGGTTTTTATTCAAGACTTTTCCTGGTACCAGTTTTTATTCAAGACTTTTCCTGATACCCGTAAAAGACCGCCCCTGGCGTCCTGTCCTGACCACTCTATTCAAAACACCTTTCTGGTAATTCCAAAATTCAAAATGCTAACACCTCAACAACTTCTTCCTATGCTAGGCAAAGATGCCTGGTTGGCAACCTTAGACTTAAGCTTACATGCACATTCCAGTAAGGGAATCTTGCAGGAAATACCTACGCTTTAGGGCAGGCTCCATGCACTGGCAGTTCTCTGCACTTCCTTTTGGCTTATCTACTGCGCCCAGTGTATTCGCAAAGTGTCTAGCTCCAGCCATTGCATTTTGCAGGCAGAGAAATATTCAAATATATCCATACTTGGACGATTGTCTGATTCAGGCAGAAAGCCAGGACTTGCTATTACAACATCTGGCATTCTAAAGAAAATTCTAACCTCTCTAGGGTACACCATAAACGAAAAGAAATCTCACCTAGTACCCTGCCAACAGATTGTATTCTTGGGAGCAAGCTTGAACACAACTTTCCAAATGGCCTTCCTCACTCCGGAGAAGCAAGTTTGACAACCTACTTCAAACTATTGGCCACAAAACTCCAGCTGTCTGCAAGGAAAATTCTGCAAGCCCTGGGGTTCATGGCCTCTTGCATTCTACTAATTCCATATGCAAGACTGCATATGAGGAAACTACAATGGTATCTAAAAAGCCTATGGTGTCAACATTCTCAGGACCTGGAATCAATGATTCCCATCATTCCTTGTATAAAGACAGAGTTCCTTTGGTGGGCAGAGGCCTGCTACCACAACAAGGGGCTCCCTTTCACTCTACCCCCTGCCGACCAAACCCTAACAGGCGCATCAGACTATGCATGGGAGGCTCACTTGGCAGGGCAGTGCATTTAGGGCAAATGGAACCCGAGACGGATGCACCTGCATATCAACCAAAAAGAAATGTTAGCTGTACAGAATTTCCTGACAGCCTTCAAAGACTGCATTCTTCCAGGACAACTATTGGTAAAGACAGACAACACCACAGTTATGTGGTACATAAACAAGCAGGGGGGGAACCCACTCGTACCCTCTCTGCAGACCAGCCATGGCTCTGTGGAACATGGCCTTCAGCTACTAAGTGCACCTGCAAGCTCAATTCCTGCCGGGCAAGCTAAATTCACTGGCAGACAACTTAAGCAGAAATCTCATAGACCCATACGAATGGAAACTGGAACCAAAAATATTCCACCTCTTGAGGAACAAATGGGGGACTTCAGAGGTAGACCTATTTGCCTCCCCTCAGAACCACCAATTGGACAAATTCTGCACAAGGGCTCCCCACAGTCAAGCTTGGAAAGTGGATATCCTGTCCTTTACCAGGGAAAGCCTCTCGATTTATGCCTTTCCTGCTCTGCCTCTCCTCTCGAAGGTTCTGTTAAAGATCAAACAGGACAAGGCAAGGACAATACTGCTTGCACCAGACTGGCCACGCCAGCACTGGTACCCCCTCTTGCGCAGCATCACACTGCTGGAACTATGGCACCTCCCTCAGACCACTTCCCTTGTGTCCCAACAGGCGGGGCCAGATTCTGCACCCTCCACTTCAAACCCTGAACCTTGCAGCCTGGCTAATTCCTTGAGCTCTCCAATAGCACCCCTCAGTAAGCAGGTGCTAGATGTCATTCTGAAGGCAAGGAGGCCTAGTACTAGACAATCCTATGCTGAAAAGTGGAAAAGATACTGTTCCTGTAGCCAGAGTCAAGGGATGGGCACAACGGTGCCCAGCTTATCTCATATTTTTCAGTACTTAACAGATATGCTCCACAAGGGCTTATCCTTCTCGTCAATTAAAATTCATGCCTCTGCCATTTCAGCTCATTATAATACTGAGCCACCCCTCTTCTCTCACCCTCTGCTAAAACAATTCCTTAGAGGGTCCAAAAATTTAAGACCCCCCCCCCCCCCAGGAGAGCCCCGACTCCAGCCTGGGACCTTAACTTTGTATTGGCAAATCTCACTCTCCCTCCCTTTTGAGCCAGCTGCATCAGCAGAGTTGAAATTCTTTTCTTGGAATACAGCCTTCCTTCTAGCCATCTCTTCAGGAAGAAGAGTGTCTGAATTACAGGCCCTCATGGCAGTGGAACCCTTCATTATCTTCCATGCAGACAGGGTTTCCCTCAGGACCTCCACAAAACAAAGGAGAATGAATACTGCACTCTCTGGACGTGCACAGACAACTTAGATTTTATTTGGATAGGGCTAAGCCACTCAGATAATCTAAACAGCTGCTAGTTGGCTTTGCTGCAGGGGCAGAGAGGAAGGCCATTTCAAAGCAAACCATTTCCAAATGGATAGCCCATTGCATTCATTTCTGCTACAAGAACCATAGAAAAACATACTCCACAGGGGATAAGATCACATTCCACCATGGCTGCATCTATCTCTGCAGCCTTTCTCAGAGGAGTCCCTACCAGGGACATCCTAGAAGCTTCTACCCGGAGCTCTGTACATACCTTCACCAAGCATTACCACATGCCTCTTTTTTTCTAAATCCAGAGCTGGTTTTGCCACTGCAGTCTTGCAGGGCTTAATAGCTGGCCCTAATACTCTCTAACTTCCTCCTCCCTTCCTTGGCTTTAGGAATCAACCCAAATGTGATGACTGCAACAGTGAAACACGAAGAACATAGTACAGTTGTGTACACTTACCATAAACGTAGACGCTCGAGTGTATTCACTGTTTCAGTCCTGATTACCCTCCCTCCAGCCCCCGACTTCTCTTGGCTCTACCTTTCCTTCTTGTTTGGTATATTTAAGTTTTCTGATATATTTGCTTTTTGATGGAGGTGTACCATAACATATAACTGCTTCCCATTGTGCGGGCACTTGACATATGGGGCAAGAAAAACTGATGTAATTGCGTCGGCTGCATGTTTTATACCCCTGACGACCTGACGTCATGGAAAAAGAGAACATCGGACACAGGAATCCAAGACTCTGGTATTCAGGCCGGCTGAGGGCTACCTGCTGGCAGATAACCCAAATGTGATGACTGCAACAGTGAATACACTCTAACATCTACATTTATGGAAAGTGTACACAACTGTACTTTCCTCAGTCCTTCATATGTTCATACACCCGTCCCATACCTGACCCAGCAGCTGTAGTTATAGTTAATCCAGGTGCTGCCAAGCATTTTAATTCTAATCCTTCCCCTTCAGACAAAGATGATGAGAGTTACATTTTGGAGAAAACAGTTTACGTTTTTGGAACTTTATTTTTAGAATGTTGAATTGTCAGGCTCCTATGTTAAAATTTATTCTGACTGTAAACATATGAGTAATGTTTTATCTGTAGCTCCCTCATGTGAGGAAAAACCCACTTTGCTGGTTTGGTTTCTTCCATTTCGCAGACTGTATGACTCTGTTGATGCTGCACCCAGGGCTGTTACCAGTGGTACTGTGTTGAGGAGTTTGACTGGCTGCATTCTCAGGACCTCTTAGATATAAAAAGTAAAAATTTTAATATGTCCAACAAACACACTGCCTTACTGGCATATGGGCAGTATTGCCCTGCTGTCCTCCCTCTGGCATTTTGTCAATGCTCAGAACTCCTCCTATTGCCTGTCTGTGAGGGTGAAGAGCCAATCACCTGGCAGGACCAGGACAGCCCTTCTCACTCACAGACCAGGACCCTTTCAATTTTCTTGTGCCGCAGTCAGAGAAAGATGTCCTTATCTTCACTACTGCAGTATTGTTAAGAGATGGTATTCTGTGCTGAGGAAGCCCAAATGTCTGGCCAGTCCACCAAAGACTACTTGTTGCTTTTAAAAGGCACACCAGACGTCACCCAAACACTCATTGTGTAGCATAGGGCATAAAGGTGACATTTGGGCCTACCATAGTCAGAACTTTTTTGCTGCCAGTTTGAATGTATCTTTTTAAGGCCAGTCTGTTTATCTGTGTCCATTTTCTGCCAGTTGAACGCATTTTTGGTCTCCAGTGACTACCCACGCAGGTTTGCTGACCTCTTTTGCAGTTGGGAATTTTTTTTCTTACTTTTTTTGTGCTCCTTGGGGTTAATGTCATCCATAAAGGGTAAATGCCAGTGTGGAGACAGATTCCCCTTAAAGACCGCCATGATAGGTGTCTTTTTCTTTGTTTTTTTTTTTTTGTCTTGGAGCTTCTCATGGCCATATGTCTTCTGTTTGTCAGGCATTCGTTTTGAAAACCCTTCGCAGTAGACTTTCTTCCTTTTCCTTGTATCTTGAGAACCAGCATTTTTTTTGCTAAATACACAATGGAAGGACCCCCCCCCCCCCACCAGGGTCAGCCATTTGGGAAGAAGGTACGACTGGAATCTTCTGCTGTCCAGCCTCTTTCAGATTTTTCTCCTGCTGTCGTTAAAAACCCAGAGCCTCACCCAGCTGTGTTGTCGGATTCTCTGCTGCGACCATGTTAGAGGCCAGTGAAGGTCCAGCTGCCAACACGTCCAAAGAGGCTTTGCAGGCATCCATGTTGGACGTTCAGGGAGAACCACGGCTGATTTTTTTTTTTTTTTTTTTCCAAGGGGCCTAAGGGAGTTCCTCAGTTTTTGGTCAGGGAAGAAGTTCCTACTAAGATTCTCGACTGCTGTTCTGGGTTTGAGCCTTCTCAGTTTTCTGGAGGGGACATTCCCTTAAAGAGGAAAAAAAATTAAACATGTTTCTTCTGCTACTAGGGATCCACAGAGTGAGTGTCAGGCCTTCACTCCGGGGCTATTTGCTGGTTTAATGTCCTTAAAGCTTTTCAGTTCCTGCTCCTCCTTGGTCCTCTACTCCCCTTAAAAGGCCTAGAGAGTAGGATTTTTCTGAGGATGAGTCAGATTTGAATAATGAATCCTTGATTTATTCTACTATTATTCCTTCTTTAGACAGTTCAGATGAGGAGGAATCTATTAGTCCAGATGTACCTTTTGATTACACACTGTCTAGGATGGTGCATTTTTTTAAGTGCAGTTGTGCTCAGGTCTCTGATATCCATAAGAGGTACTGTGGATTTTTGCATTTGGACTTCCCTGAACCTGTGGGTATTTTTCCTGTTTTGTCTGCTTTGCTGGATGGTTTTTCTAATGCCTGTCATGTGCCTGATTCTCTGCCCTTGCTCCAAAGAAGCCTGACAGGTTTTATAGGGTGCCTGAGAATTTTTCTTTCCTATATAAATGTCCAGCTGGTGAACCCTCTGTGTCTGTAGCCTCTGATAAGCCATCTCAATTGCTTCCTTCTCTCAAGTTATTACCTTCTGACAAAGATAGAATTATAGAATGGTTGGGTAAGAAGGTTTACACTTCTGCTACCCTAACTTCTAGGGTTGTTAACATACCCATATGTCTAGGTATGTGTTGAATCTTTTTTTTCAGACGTGCCAAGTTATTTCTGATTTTTCCAGACTCCCACAGTAAAACTTCTGTTCTTTCCTTGCCAAGGACTTCCTCTCAAAGTCCTCTGTCATTCTGTTAAATGTAGTTGTTGTAGAACAGTGTGTATGTGCTGTATCTTTAAGAAGCACATCAAGGACTGAAAGTGCATATGCAAATAGCGGGCATATGCTGTACCCAGTGCCTTTTTCAGAGTGCAGCTAGAGAGTGAGCATGTATGATTGCAATAGCTAGTTTGTGTATAAGTTACCTAAATTAGTCAGTAAACGTCTGTCGTAATGTGTTTGTATATAATAAAGGTGCTTGAACAGAACCCACGAAGATTCTTCCATTGTATCCTGAGTAGGAGAGCGACATGGTGTCAGAACCTGGATTCCAGAGATTGATATTCGGAGCCACGAGATGCAGAGATGGCAGTGAAGGTAAACTAAGAGAAATGAGCATGAAAAAGAGCCAGAAAAGAACCAAAGGTAATGAAAACGTGCACAAACAGCTTATTTTATAGAAAAGGTAAAACGGAGCATTACAAGGCACAAACCGCATTATTAAACAAGCAGGAGGCACAAAAGGTTTATTAACTAAGGGAAACATTTAAGATTAAGATATTTAATGAAACGATTATCAGTAATGCAAAAAAACTATTATGTTTAAAGAAAAACGAGCATGTTTAGATGAAAATGAGCACATGAAAAGTACAATGGGCATGAGAAGAGATTAAATGAGCAAAATGAGTATAATAAGGGCAAAAAAAGGGCATATTAAGTGTAAATAAAGCAAGGTGATTTCATCTTTTTGGGCGAAGTGCTGTGTTTAGCATATTTGCCATAACTACAACTTCATATTGTATCAAGGGCATAACTAGAGTTAGAAGCATCTCAGAGTGTGTAAAAGAACTTGGTGTGTGCTTATTTACAGTGCATGTATTCTGAAGAGTTTATATGTGTGCAAAGTGCAACTGTTTTGTGAAGTACAGTCTAAGTGTAGCCGTTCCAAAAAGTTTCTTGCGCTGGGTGTGTCTTATTTGTAAACTGCTGCTGTTACAGAGTGTTTTGTGTACTGTAAAGAGTTATCTAGCAACGTACCACTATTTGGGGGAAATTCCAGTGTGCTCTGTACTGTTTACTCGCAAAGTGCAATTACTTTGAAATGTTTCTGATTCTGAGCTTCTATTGCCCAGTTCATTCACATCATGCAGTTATTTGAAATGTTAAACTGATGAAGTGATTTCTTGCAGTACAGTAATTTCAAGAGTATTACAGTGTCACAGAGGCTTGTGCTATTGGGCAAAGTTGCAAATACTGGCATACATTTCTGGCGTGTGTGTGTGTGTTCATGCATATCGGCAAAATCCTTCACTGGTATGTGTTAATATGGCAGAGTTCGAAAGCCCTTACCCCATGTATTTGATCAGAATATTGCAGAGAACTGGAAAATATTTGGGCAAGAGTATGATATTTTTATACAAGCAGCTTTTTCAGACAACGATGCACGCACCAGGGCATTCATTTTGCTAAACCTAGCCGAGGCTATTGAAAAAGAGCATTCAGTTGTGTATGCAACAGCAGTATATGAGGGAGAAGGTGAAAATTGGCATATTGTACAGGCTGAATCAAGGGAAGACCCAGAGTGTCTGAAGTGCAAATTCAGGGAAATGTGTAACCCCCAGACAAATATTACATTAGTGACATATTTGTTTTGCACAAGAGATCAGAAACCAGTGGAAACTTTGCAGCTTACATTACTGACATGAAAAACAAAGCTAAAATGTGTTGGTTTGTTGACTTAAAAGCTGAGTTAATAAAAGTAATAGTGCTGCTGTGGGAGAGATTTTGCTTTGTGACCGTGATTTAACATTAAGTAAAGCCATAGAGATTTGTCAAATCCATGAAGTTACAGAAAAGCACACAAGTATGCTTGCAAATGACAAGAGCATGGTTTCAGCTGGCTCCAGAGAAAATGTAGATAGCACGCAACACGTGGCAAACAGAAGTAGGCCTAAGCACATGGCAGCCACAATCCCTGCTTGGTTCATCAGGAAAACCACATAGTTTTCCCGTAAGTTCTAAGAAAGGAGCATGCTCAGTGCAGTGCAGGCGTGAGTCAGCAAAACCCAAGTTCAGCTTTATTGTTAACTGTCACAGTTGTGGTGTCATTCATGAGTATAAAAAAAGAGAAATGCTTAGCATTTGGTCAGCAATTTCACAAGTGTAAAAAATGGAACTACTTTCAAAGGTTTTGCAAATCAAACCTTACACAGCTGTAAAGAAAGGTCACTCAAAAAAGCAAATTGATCAAGTAGACTGCAACCCTACTTTCTGTGTAGATTGTTTTGTCAGTAATTGGTGAAAGAGTTAATGCAGTGAATTTTTTGGCAAAGGGTGAAGTGTTTTGTACTGTCCAGATCAATGGTAAATGCATAGAGCTTAAAGTAGACACTGGTTCAAAGTGTAATGTTATATCGGCAGACACATTTGCTAAAGTGAGAACTAATGAGCAACTCAATGTGACCAGAAGTGTGAAACTTGATGCTTATGGAGGTGAAGAAATTCACGGCTCAATAATGCTTTCATTTTATTTGGCCAAGAACTGTTACAGCTTGTTCTGTGTAGTTCAAATACCTGTGCAGTCATTATTGGGTCTTACAGACAGTTTGAGAATAAATCTGCTTTCTTTTACCAAAGAAGTTCATCGTATAAGTGCATATCCTAGTCCAGTTTTTCTGAAGCCATTTTCTGAGTATGCTGTTTTTGATAAGTTGGGCAAGCTTCCAGTCGTGTATTCCATGAAGTTAGACCCAGAGATCACTCCTGTAGTCAGACCAGCAAGAAAAGGTCCGATAGCTATGCAGGATAAAGTCAAAGCTCATTTGGATAAAATGGTACAGCAAGGTGTAATTTGTCCAGTTACAGAGCCAACTGAATGGGTGTCGTCCATGGTAGCAGCTTATAAAAAAAGGCTCAGACAAAATCCGAATATGTATTGACCCAAGAGATCTCAACAAAGCATTGAAAAGATTGCATCATCCAGTGCATACAGTCCAAGAGATTGCAGCTCTGATAAGGAATGCCACTGTTTTTTCTGTCTTGGATGCAAAAAGTTCATTTTGGCCAGTGATGCTTGATCGCAAATCCTCATTACTGACCACTTTCAGTACCCCATTTGGCAGATACAGATTCCTAAGGATGCCATTTGGAATAAATTTTGTAAGTGAAGTCTTCCAG
Organism: Protopterus annectens; assembly: GCF_019279795.1. Lineage (NCBI taxonomy): Eukaryota > Metazoa > Chordata > Ceratodontiformes > Protopteridae > Protopterus > Protopterus annectens. The sequence continues at coordinate 1,295,868,584 of NC_056732.1, forward strand.
CATGCAATGGAGCAAATCTTTTTAAGCTACCCTTGTGCTATAATAGTAGATTTATTGGTTGGAGGCAGTGGTGAAGCACAGCATGACAGAAACCTAAAGAGTTCTGGGCAGAGCGTGTGAAGTAAACGTAAAGTTCAGTCTTCTGAGGTGTAAATTCAGACTACCAGAAGTTACGTATTTAGGTCATTTATTTACCAGTATTGGCTTGAGACCAGACCTGACCAAGCAAGCGGCTATTATTGAGATGTCAACACCAGATAATATTCAAGCTCTACAGTGTTTCCTAGCCATGGTCAACTATTTATGCAAGTTTATACCAGACGTAAGTGAGTTGACAGCACCTTTAAGAGAGCTAATGCACAATAATGTTACATGATCTTGGTTAGAACAGCACCAGAAGGCATTTGAAGACCTTAAGCAGAAAATTGCTGCCCCACCTACACTAAGATACCGTGATATCAATAAATTAGTCAGGCTTTCCTGTGATGCCTCAAAATTTGGTCTTGGCGCAGTTATTCTTCAAGAGGGCAGACCAGTAAATAGCCTGTGCATCTAGAACACTTATCCAAACTGAAATGCAGTATGCTCAAATTGAGAGAACTTTTGGCAATAGTATTTGCTTGTTCAAAGTTTCTTGATTATATCTATGGTCAAGCTATTCAGATTGAAACTGATCACCAACCTTTAGTTACTATTTCAAAGAAGCCTATGCATTCAGCTCCAGCAAGATTCAAAGAATGATGCTCAAATTGCACAAGTACAACTTAAAAATGGTCTATACAAAAAGAAAACTACTTTATCTGGCTGGTCTTATCCATATCTCCCAGAAATACAACGGAACAGCTTGATGCAGAGAATTTTGACTTTGACATGATGTTGGTGTGTAATCTTTCTACCACTAGACTTGATAGCTGAAAGATCAAAAAGAATGATCAATTTTGCAAAAGCTCAACCACTCCATTCATGTTGGATGGCCGTCAAAACAATTTAGTGTACCACCTGAAGTGCAAACCTATTTTCCTTGCAGAGATGAGATGTTAATGGAAGATGGCTTTATTTTTCAAAGGTCCTAAAATTGTGGTTCCTGCTTCCTTACAACATGAATATATCCAGATTTTGCATCATAGTCACCCAGGTTCTGCATCTACTAAGAGAAGGGCGAGGCGACTAGTAGTTTAGCCTTCATTACTGAAAGACATTAATAAAGTACCTTTCTTCTTGCTCAGTAGGCAATAGTACTAAATCACATTTGCAAAGAGATCCACTTCAGCTAAGCCAAGTTCCTGAACTACCTTGGTCAACAGTAGCCATGGATATCTTCGATTGAGACAATCAGAATTACTTAGTATCGGTAGACTGTTATTCAAATTGGTTTGAGATTGATCTGCTACCTAATCTAACATCCACTACTGTTGTTACTAAGTTGAAATGTCATGTCTCAGTCCATGGTAGTCCACACAAAGTTATTTCTAACAATTGTACTCAATTTACTAGTCAGTTTCAAAAATTTGCAAGAGAATGGGACTTTGTACATGTTACTAGCAGTCCTAAATATCCACAGTCAAATGGACTAGCTGAACGTGCAGTGCAGAGTGCAAAGCAGTTAATTGAAAGGTCAAAGCGTGACAATACCGATTATCTCTTTGAATTTACTTAATCTCAGAAGCATACCCCATGACAATCTACTTGGCTCGCCTGCTCAAAGACTTCTATCCAGACAAACCAGAATAATGCTACCCATTAATTCCAGTTTGAGGCCTAAAGCTAAGAACAACAGATCTATGGAAGCCCAATTATTCAAGAAGTGTTCTATCCAGAAGTCCACTTATGATAAATCAAGCAAATTTCTTCGTCCGTTAAAAGGAGAGACAGTGAGGATACAAACAGCAAAAGGTTTCGACCGGATTGGTCACGTTACAGGTATATGTACCGAGCCGAGATCCCACTTTGTTGAATCTGAGGGTGTGGAGTACAGGAGAAATAGTAGACAATTTCCTGTACCAGAATTGTTATCGCAGCATTGTTCCTATGACACAGACTTTAGATCTTGGAGCAAGTTAGACATTGTTGCCATCCCAGAACGTGTCCCAACCTCTGCTTCCATTCCTGAGGATGTTCCAGGTAGTATCAAAGTTGAATATTCAGTACAGACAGTTGCCTTTGCTAAATCTAATTCTCAGTTTTATATCACATGATTTGGTCGTATTTCCAAATCCAGTGTGAAATACACAGGGACATGGACATAACTGTATATATGTACCTAATTCTGTGTAATTGCATGACAAATAAATAACTATTTGTATTATCTGCATGCCAGATGAGATTCATAACATTGCATGATCTATTTCTTGGAGTGGGAGGATGTAGAACAGAGGTATATGTGCTGTATCTTTAAGAAGCATATCAAGGACTGAACTTGCACATATAAATAGCAGGCACTTGCTATACCCAGTGCCATTTTGAGAGTGCAACCAATTGCAATAGCTAGTTTTTATATAAGTTATCAAAGTTCGTCAGTAAACTATCATAATGGGTTTTGTATATAGTAAAGCTGCTTGAACAGAACCCATGAAGACTCTTCTATTGTATCCTGAGTAGGAGAGCGACAGTAATGATACAGCAGATGCCTCTTCTAGGGCTGCTGTTTTTGGCTCAGTGATGAGGTATTCTTGGCTTAGGCTTTAGCCTCTACCTGATGATATGAAAGCTAAGTTGATGGATACTTCTCTGGATTCTAAACTTTTGTTTGGGGAAGCTGCTGCTGGCTTAAGTCCCTTCATAAGTGTAAGGCCTTACAGGAGCTTTAACATGTATTTTTCTCCTGTGCCTAAATTTCAAAGTAACTACCCCTCTAACCATGCCTTTGTTTGTAGGCAATCCCACCCTTCTACTAAAGGTAGGAAGAGTGGCAAATGGGCTCCTCCTGCTAAGGCTTCTCAGTTTTTAGGGACTCTGAAGCTTTCCTTTCAGTACAAACCAGGTGCTGTATGACTCTTAGTCTCCTCCCAGCCACATTCCTCTTTCTCTTCGCATCTGTTTCCCTTCCTGTCTGATTTCAGATCAGACAGGATTCTTGGGTTCTGTCGATTATTCGTCAGAATTACTTCATGGTGTGTAAATCCTGTCCTCATTTTATGGGCATTCTTCAGCCTCCTCTGGAACATCTTCCTTTTTCCCCAGAGGTTCTTCAAAATCTCTTGATTCAGGGTACTATTTAAGAGGTGGCTTTGTCCCAAAGGGGGAAGGTTCTATGCCAGACTGTTTTTAGCACCAGAAAAGAGGGCACTTTGAGATGTATTGTAGACCTTTCTCATCTAAACACTTAGTGCCTTCCTTTCGAATGTTGTCCCTTCAGGTTCTGTTTCCTCTTTTGCTCCCTCATGTCTGCATGGTGTCTCTGGATCTCAAGGATGCTTATATTCATATTCCAATCCATCATATTTTTCAGGAAGTTTTTGTATTTCTCTGTTGCTTCCTGGCATTTTCAGTTTTCTGCTTTACCTTTTCACCTTTCTGCTGCCCCCTGGGTGTTCACCAAATGCCTTGCTCCTGTGATTGCTTTTTGCAAGTTTCAAGGAATCCAAATTTTTCCTTACTTAGATGACCTGTTGATTCGGGTGTCCCCTTCAGAGAGACCCTTTTGCAAAATTTTCAGTTTGCCATTTCCCTTCAGAGCTTGGGGTTCACCATAAATTTTAAAAAGTCTTCTCTCACTTCTTCTCAGGATCATGTTTTTCTAAGTTGCAGGATTCACTCAGTGCCAGTGCTTGCATCCCTACCCCATCCAAAGGCCTTAACTCTCAATGTAAGAGTGTTCAATCTCGCCGTTTGTTCTTACACATGGGTTCAGAGCCGATCCTCGGCTCTGAGTCGGCCGAATTGCAAAGCTCTGAATCTCAGAGAAGCTCGAGACCAGCCCATATCCCACAATCCTCCCTGCCATTACCCAGATCTAGTTTGCCGCTGCAACAGATCGGATCGAGGAGAGCTTGGACCAGATAGAAACTTGAGTTGTTGTTGATTTCTTCAGATAAGAATTCAAATTATTTTCTTGTTGATACTTCCTTATAGTTAGTAGTTATTGTAGAAGTGCTGTGTGTGTGTGTGTGTGTGTGTGTGTGTGTGTGTGTGTGTGTGTGTGTGTGTGTGTGTGTGTGTGTGTGTGTGTGTGTGTGTGTGTGTGTATATATATATATATATATATATATATACACACACACATTTTTCTTTTTTTTTTTGGGTGTGGTTTTTTGTGAGAGTTTATATATATATATATATATATATATCTATATCTATATATATATATATATATAACCTGTTTAGTATACATATATTGTTAGGATTAGTAATTTTTTCCCTATTATAGTTATTGTCATTGTTACTGTACAATGTCAGAAAAAGCCAAGCCTGGCTTTAAAAGATGTCAGTGTGGGCAGAAAATGTCCATTACTGACAGTCATGCTTCCTGTGTCTACTGTCTTGGCCCTCTCCATCTCCAAGAGGATTGCTCTATTTGTCATTCCTTTAGCGGGAGGGTCATGACAGATAGACCCAGGAAGCTTATTGACAGAGGATTGTTGAAGCCGGCCTTTCAAGAGGCTTTGGACAAGTCGGATCAGGCTTCTCAATCCTCGAAGGGGTCGAAGATGTCAGAGCCCATGTCATCGGCTCCGAGTTCATCTTCTCGGGTTTGTTCGCCTGTTCCACAGATCTCGGGGCCGAGCGTCAAACATTTATCTTTTACTGAGCCCCAGATCTTGGAACCAGTGTCGGAGCTGCCACCACCGTCCATTCTTCGGTCGGTGCCATCTTCGGCTCCTTCGACCTGTTCTTCCAGACCCTTGTCTGACACAGATGTGGATCGTGTCGTGCAGAAACTCATGGAGAACACGGCCCTTTCCAAGTTAATTGCAGTTTCCTCCCAGTTGGTGTCGAAACTAGAAGGCCTCCCCATATCTCCAACGGGTCCTCCTTCGAGACCCATCCAGATCTCGGAGCTGGGAGAAGATGACCTGATGATAGTGGAGCCCTCGGTGCTGAAACCGTCCATTGCACGATCGACACCTTTGACTTCGACTCCTTTGGAACCGTTAGGGGAGTCGCGTCTTTGCTCGGTTCTGGGACCGAGAGTCGTTCCGACCTGTCTGTGCCGACTCTCCCTCTCGGGGCCTTGGCACAGACTGGTTTGGCTCCGTCCTCGGGGTCGGCGCCCACGGCACCTGGTTCTGGGATGCTTCCGTGTTCTTCGGAACTGGGGAAGCCCTTAGCCAGGGGTTCGGGGGCCTTTGACCTTATGAGGAAGGTATTGTCTGCACAGACAACCACATCATCAGGGGAATCTTCTCCTTCCCCAAAAGGGCCACTTTCTGTTTCTGCTCCCACGATCCATCCCAAGCTTCAAGCCCAATTGCCTCAGCCACCCACAGAGGGTTGAACTGTTCCTTGGAGGCCTCACCAGAAGCCCCCTCTGATGAGGTCCCAAGGAAACGGTTGTGCAAGAGGAGGCACATAGATTCCTCACAGGAATCTCTAACGTCTGACACCGACTTGGATGAGGCAGAGCGGTCCCCCAAATCACCCTCGGAGGATATGTCATTTGCAGACATTCTGGAGATCTTGAAACAGAGGGGTGATTGGCAGTCCCTAGCCCCCTCTGAGGACGAGTCGGTGCTGCTGAAGGCTTTTTGGGCTCAATCTTCTACCTCCTGGATGACCCCGCCCTTCGATGAATTAATGGATTTGATTGCTCGAAGGGCATAGGAGACACCTGACACAGTGGAACCAGTACCTAGGAAACCAAACAAGTTCATCACTGCCCCCCAAGATAAATCTTATCTCGCCAAGGGAGTCCCTGTCGACGCTATGGTGGCGGCAGCAGCCACAAAAAAGGAGATGTCTGAGTCTTCCTCATCTGTTCATCCTCCTAATAAGGATTCTAGGACTATGGACAGATATGGGAAGCGCATTTTTAGTTCAGCGACTTTTTCCATGCATTCGCTAAACTAACTGACCCATTTCACACGTTTGCAGAGGGATCTCAAGGAGCTGACAGATGCCCTCCAGGGTAACACAGATGCTGCTGTTTCAGATAAGGTAACAGCACAGCTTAACACCCTCACATCCATAGTAAACTCATCCATGAGGCTCATCTCGTATGCAGCCGAGGGATCGAGTAGAGCTGCAGCTTCAGCAATTGCTCTTCGAGGACCATCATGGATGCGGCTGTGCTCCTTTGCGGAAGCCTTCAAGTCTTCCTTTGCCAATGCCCCTTTTGATGGTGCCACACTTATCGAGCCCAAGGTTAAGGAGACTCTCACTCGGTGCGAGCAAGAGGGAAAGATCCTGTCTGCTGTCTGGGTCCGTTTTTCCGCTCCTACTAGACCGTACCCCAAGGGGCAACGAGGCGGAAAAATGTGGCTCCGTAAGAATCAGGGATCTTTCCAGACCACAGAGTGATACCCCCTCCAGAGGCAGAGGAGGGGGTAGAAATGGAAGACGCCGCCCCGGCGGCAGAGGGGGTCCGCATAACCAAGGCGACAGGGATATCGTCCCTTTGAAGCCTTTCCAGCACTCCTGAACAGAGGCCCGGCTGTCCTGCTCTGGAGGCAGTCTGGGGTCGCTTAGCTTTATACCCACTGGCCTGGCTAAACATTACTTCAGATTCTTGGGTAAAAAGCATTATAACCAGAGGATACAAAATCCCCTTCATTTCAACACCACCTCTACAAAGAAAATTTCCAGACGTGCCACCCCGTCTGTGAAAACTAGCAGCTGTAGAAATTTCAAAGCTGCTCGAAAACAGAGTCATCCAACCAGTCCCGGCGGACCAAAGAGGATTCGGAACTTACTCAAGGTTCTTTTTAGTTCCAAAAAAGACAGGGGACTGGAGACTGATCTTAGATCTCAGCATTCTCAACAACTTCGTGAAGAAGGAAAAGTTCCGGATGGTCACGCTTCGATCGATCCTTCCATTCTTACAGAAGGACGATTGGATTTGCTCTATAGATCTCAGACGCGTACTACCACATCAAAATGGCCAGACCGTCCAGAGATCATCTGCGCTTCCGGCTGGGGGCCAGTCACTTTCAGATGTTCATCGTGCATACAGCTGCAGTAATCACATATGGGTTCTCTGCCGTCAGGCGGGTCCTCGGTCGGCCGAATTCCAAAGTCTTGGTCCGGCGTCGGTTGTTGTCACTTTCTTTCCTGACGTCAGTGCGACAGGGGTATACAAGACACAGCCGACGCCATTTTCTTCAGTCTTTTTTGCCGCGCGGTGCCTGAAGCAGAAGCAGTTCGCAAGTGCCGGTCGGCCAGCTCCTGAATTTACAAAAATCGGAAAACCGAAGTCTTCATTAAAGCTAAGTACCCCGTTGGGGAAACTTTTCTTGCCTCAGACCGATGTCAGACAAAGTTAACAATTGTATTTCTTGTGGGAAACAAATACCGCGTAAGGATTTCCATTCCCTCTGCATACCTTGTTTAGGCCCAGACCATGACGTCTCGGGCTGTCGCTTTTGCGCTACTTTCAATAAACGCACTATTAAGCATCGGGCAGAGTTCGCCCAACATTATTTTGGTAAAGCCTTTGATTATAAAATGTCGTCGGAGACTCAGACTACCGTTTTGTCCAAAAAACGCAAGGACAAGGACCGACACACGAGGTCCGCGGCCTCCACCGACACCACGCCAAAACCGGCTACACGTGGCCCGGTCCTCAGCGAGACGCCTATGCAGTCCCTGACTACCAACGACTCTTCCTTGGCGGTGTCTTCTGCCCTTAGGACTCACCTCAGCCCCCAGGGTATTCACCAAATGCATGGCAGTGGTTGCGGCTCACTTGAGACGACAAGGATTCCGGGTGTTTCCCTATCTGGACAACTGGCTCCTCACCGCCACCACCGAGTGTCGACTATTGCAAGCCAGAGACTGTACAATCGGCCTTTGTTCCCACTTAGGGATATCCATAAACTTCGAAAAGTCTTGCTTATCGCCCTCACAGTGTATTTCCTTCATCGGAGCAGATCTAAATACACGATCGACACTACTAAAACTCCCCCCAGTAAGAGCTTCAACGCTCAAACAGCAGGTCCTACTTCTTCTAGTCAGCAAGAAAGCCCTGGCCAAACTGGTGTTAAAAGTGTTGGGACTGATGGCAGCCACATTAATTGCAATCCCTATGGGAAGGTTACACATGAGGATTCTTCAATGGCTGCTCTTTGCGCAGTGGTCGTTCCAACACCTACCCCTAAAGCACGAGATCAGGATAACAGAGTCTTGCAGACGGGACCTCTCATGGTGGGTCCGCGACCAGAACCTCACTGTGGGTCGTCTGTTCGTTCTACCCATTCCAACAGCCACAATAACCACGGACGCTTCCCTGATAGGGTGGGGGGGGCCTTTTTCAGGGAAGAACAGTCCAAGGAGAATGGTCCAGCACAGAGTACACTCTACACATAAATGTTCTGGAGCTGAGGGCGGTGTTCCTAGCGATGCAACACTTCCTAGCTTTCTTACCTCTAGGGACAGTAGCAGTTCAGACAGACAACATGTCTGTAGTCTGGTACATAAGCAAGGGGGAACCAGGTCTTACCCGTTATACAGAGAGGCCATGAGAATTTGGCAATGGGCAGAGTCCACGGGTCGCTTTCTGATAGCAACGCACATCCCGGGGTCATCCAACGTCATTGCGGACAGGTTGAGCAGAGCCATCCTGTTACCTCACGAGTGGTCCCTGAATTCACAGACGGCGGAAAAGATCTTTCGCAAATGGGGCCACCCTTGCTGCGATCTGTTTGCTTCCCCATTGAATGCAAAGCTATTTTGCCCGTCTACCCCCTCCGGGGGATGTCCCCAGGGACGCACTGATACACGATTGGCCCCCGGGTCTCCTATATGCATTCCCACCTACTCCATTGATTCCCAGATTTCTACAGAAAGCCAGGAACCTGGAAAGGACTATAATACTCATAGCCCCATTCTGGCCTTGTCAAATATGGTTTCCCTTTCTTCGAGCTCATCAAATAGAGGAACCGTGGATTCTGGACCCAGTGCCAGACCTGCTGACGCACTCATCGGGAGTTCCTCACCCGTCTCTACAGTCCCTCAAACTAGCAGCTTGGCTGCTTCGCTTCCCTGCCTAGCCAGGTCTCATCTACTCCTTCCATCAGTTCAACACATCCTAGTTGCTTCTCATAAAGCCTCTACTACTAAGCTCTATACGAGTAAGTGGATACACTTTGTATATTGGGCATCTAGTCAAAACTTAGATCCCTTGGTAGCTCCTTTACATAAAATTTTAGAATTCTTATCCATCCTTTTTCACGAAGGAGCTTCTACTTCCACTCTGAGTACAGTTGGCCATATCAAACTTCCATATTGGTGAGGGAGGTTCTTCCAGTATGTCTCACAGGCTTTGTAAAGCCTTTTTGAAAGGAACCTTCCATCTTAGACCGCCTGTCAGAAAACCTTTCTTTCCATGGAGCCTGAATTTGCTGCTGTCGCAACTCATGTTGCCACCTTTTGAACCTGCTTCGTCATGCCTCCTGAAGTTCTTGTCGTGGAAGATGCTGTTTCTCGTCACCGTGACCTCAGCTCGTAGAGTCTCAGAGCTGCAGGCATTATCGGTCAGACCACCTTACCTGATATTCCACCCAGACAGGGTTTCTTTGCGTACAAATTCATCTTTCCTTCCAAAAGTATGTTCAGTTACGAATATTAACCAGTCTATAGAACTCCCTACCTTTTTCAAAAACCATACTAACAAACTGGAGTATATGTTGCACAAGTTGGATGTTCACAGGCAGCTAAGATTTTATTTAGACAGGACCAAAGCTTTCAGAAAAACAGATCAATTCTTCGTCGCTTTTGCAGACAATAAAAAGGGCATGGCATTTACTAAACGTACACTATCTAATTGGCTTGCTGACTGTATAACATTTGTATACTCTAAATCAATTCTACCAGATCCGTTTCCACCTCCTTAGCTCATGCGGCTCGCTTGCCTTTGGACACTATTTGTGCAGTAGCCACATGGTCTAAACCACATACTTTCATCACTCATTATAGAGTGGACAAGGTCTCTAAGGATAGGACATCATTTGGTTCCACTGTGCTTAGGAACGTTCTTCCATGAGTCACTCGGGGTCACGGAGCTAGGGACGCTACCCATGTGTAAGAACAAACAGCGAGATTGAACACTCTTACATAAAGAAGTTATGTCCTTACCATAACGTTCCATGTAGAGTGTTCATCTCGCCTTTGTTCTTACATTCCCCCCCCCCCCATGTGTTTGGAAGAACTGGTAGGATTAGAGTCTGATTGACATGTCTTGACCCTTTGCGGGGTATATGGTCTCATGTGTCATGGGATATATACTTAGACCATTACCATAACGTTCCATGTAGAGTGTTCATCTCGCCTTTGTTCTTACACACGGGTTCGGAGCCGATCCTTGGCTCTGAGTCGGCCGAATTGCAAAGCTCTGAATATCAGAGAAGCTCGAGACCAGCCCAGAGAGAGAGTGTATCTGAATGGCTGAAGAGAGTGTATGCTTCTAGCACCGCAGGAGTTGGATCCTTTTGTCTGGTTTGCTTGCAAACTAGATCTGAGTAATGGCAGGGAGGATTGTGGGATATGGGCTGGTCTCGAGCTTCTCTGAGATTCAGAGCTTTGCAATTCGGCCGACTCAGAGCCGAGGATCGGCTCCGAACCCGTGTGCAAGAGCAAAGGCGAGATGAACATTCTACATGGAACGTTATGGTAAGGACATAACTTCTTTTTTCTTTCAAACTCTTCGGTTTTCATTATTGCCAGAAAGTTTCTGAGAGATCTGGGTTTCATGGCATCCACCAATCCAATGCTCCCCCTTGGCCAAACTTCACATGAGAAAATGTCATTGGTTTCTGAAGCCAATGTGGCTCCAACATCACATCCTATAGACTTTGGAGTTCCTTTTCTTCCTTGTCTGAGACAGTAGCTTCACTGGTGGATTCAGCAGTTGTCTCTGAATCCTGGGATCCCTTTTCATCCCCCTCTTCTCTCTCAGGAAATGTTCACAGATGCTTCAGACGTGGGATGGGGGGGTGACATTTGGCTCCCTATAAGTACATGGGTGTGGTTGCCTCGTCAGCCGAAAGAGCACATCCTTGTTGGAGATGAGAGCACTTCTGCTTGCTCTTAAGGTCTTTTATCCTTTTCTCTCCAAGGCCTCTCAAGGTGTACACAGACAATACCACAATGATGTGGTTGATCAACAAACGGGAAGTAACGAGATCTCCTCCTCTTTGCTGGTTGGCTCTTACTCTTCAGGCAGTTTATATACCTTCCAGTCAGAACATTGTAGCAGACACTCTAAACAGGTCTTTAACTCAGTCCCACAAATAGATGCTTCACAGAGACGTTTTCTGGACATTATCCACCAGTGGGGTACTCCAAGTTCATAGGTAGGTACTAGGCTATTGGCCCTAGGGCCTATATAAGCATAGCCAAACAGTACCCTGGCTTTAGCCACCCAAGAATTTTTTTTTCCTGTGCCTCTGTCAAGCAGAGCCACAGAAGTGATCCCCGTATCTCCCATCCAATCATCAAGATTTTTCTTGGAGTGCTAATGAGGAGCTTTGTTTGATATAGATAGGTAGTTTGTTCCAGAGTATGGGAAGTCTCTGGGACAGGAATCACTCCCTCCAGCATGTTCTTTTTATTGTGGTGACAAGGTTTAGGTCCCTAGAGCATTTAACTCTGAGGGATTTCTTTAAGTGGAGCATGTCCAACAGCTCTGGGTTTGACATAGCTTTGTATGTTAGACAGAGATCGCCTCTGAATATGTGATATGCAGTGGAGTAAAGCTGGAGTTTTTTGAGACGGTCTGCATAGGGCATCTGTTTGAGGCCGGTATTCCTCTTTGTGATGTATTTCTGCGGTCTTTCCAGTTGTAGATGTCTTGTGAGGTACATACCAAAAGGAGTGTTGTACTGTATAATGGGTCTAATAAGGGATGAGTAGAGGGGAACAATGACCTCTTTTTTTTCCTGGATGAGAAACCTTTTGTGATGAGATGCGCTACATAGAAGGATTTCCTGACTACTGTGGCGATGTGATTATCAAAGGAGAGACTACTGCCCACCTGTGTCCCAAGGTCTCCTGTCGCACTTTCGGTGTTAAGTAGACTACCGCCTATGTGGTAGTTCATGGGTACAGAGTTTTTACCAAAAGGGATGACATGACAGTGCACTTTTTGGCATTGAGCTTGAGGCCGTGGCTGTGACACCAGGCATCTGTCTCAGTGAGGCCCTTTTGTAGGATGTCCACATCGTTAGGAGTTTAGATTATGGGTCCTAGTTTGCAGTCATCTGCGAACTTCGTTAGCCAAAGACCTTCTGTGTTAGCCTGTACTTCAGAAAAGGAGCTACCAAACAGCATAGGACCCAGGTCTGAATCCTGTGGTACTCCACTTGTCACTCGTCTGCAGTTGGATTTGGAGTATGCTACTTTCACAGTGTGGGTTTTGTCAGTGAGCCAGATGGCAACCCATCTTGTGACATAGGGATTTATACCTAGTTTAGTGAGCTTACCTATAATTGCAGAGTATCACTGAGTCAGTCTTGGTCCAAAAGTTCTATGCACGGACGGCGAGTACAAAGGCCAAAATAATCCAATAGCCAAAACAGCCAGCACAAGTAGAGAAATCCAAGTCTTTATTTGGACTAAAGGCAGACTGGTTTTGGCCCGAAGAGCCTTTCTTAATGCAGAAAAACAAGCCCACACAGTGGACTCAAATGTTCATAGGTTGGTACTAGGCTATCGGCCCTAGGGCCTGTACAAGCCTAGCCATAACAATTCCCTGGATATTTCTTCCCGCAATATTTACTTCCCTGGATCCCTGTCTAGCAGGGCGACTGACGTGATCCCCGGGGTGAATTTCCTATCTCCCATCCAGTCATAAAGGTTCCTTTTGAAGAGGGCCAAGGAGGTGCTCTACTTGACATGTATGGGCAGTCTGTTTGAGTATGGGGAGTCTCTGGGTCAGGAACCTATCCCTCCAGCATGTTTTGTTCATTGTGATGACAAGGTTTAGATCCCTGGAGCGTGTAGCTCTGAGGGATTGGGATTTCTTTAAGTGGAGCATGTCCAACAGCTCAGGGTTTGACATGGCCTTGTATGTTGAGCAGAGATCACCTCTGAGTAGATGATATGCCACAGAGTATAGATGGAGTTGTTTTAGACAGTCAGCATATGGCATCTGCTTTTAGGCCTGTGATTCTTTTAGTGAGGTATTTCTGCGGCCTTTCCAGCTGTTGCGGTTGTCTTGTGAGGTACATACCAAACGGAGTGTTATACTCTCTAATGGGTCTAATGAGGGATGAGTACAGTGGGGCAGTGACCTCCTTTTTTCTGGATTAAAAGCCCTTAGTGATGAGGTGTGCCACATAGAAGGATTTCCAGACTGTTGTGGAGATATGGTTATCGAAGGTGAGACCACTATCCACCTGTGTCCCTAAGTCTCTCCTCATACTTTCGATGTTTAGTGTACTGCCACCTATGTGGTAATTCATGGGTACATGTTTTTTTCCAAAGGGGATAACTATACATTTCTTGGCATTAAGCTTGAGCCCATGGCTCTGGCACCAGGCATCTGTTTCTGTAAGGCCCGTTTGTAGAATATCCACATCATTTGGGGATTCAATAATGGCTCCCAGTTTGCAGTCATCTGCGAACTTTGTTATCCAGAGTCCCTTAGTGTTGGCCTGTACTTCAGAGAAGTAGATGCCAAACAAGACTAAACCCTGAGATACTCCACTTGTCACGTGTCTGGAGTTGGAGTCTGCTACTTTTACAGGCTGGGTTCTGTCAGTAAGCCAGTTGGCAACCCATCGAGTGACATAGGGATTTATGCCCAGCTTAGTAAGTTTATGATTCCAGAGTGGGGCATGGTGTTGAAGGCCTTGGCGAGGTCCAGCTAGGCTGTGTGGACTGCCTTACCCTCGTCCCCAGCTCTGGAGACTGATTCGAAGAAGTTAGACAGGTTCAGGAGACAAGATCGGCCCTTCGCAAACCCAAAGTGGGTGGGGTCCAGTGTTTGAAGGTTGCCAATGTCTTTGTTTATAAGTTCCATGATGATGTGTTCCATGCCCTTGCAGATCAGGCTCGTCCGACTGATGGGATGGTAGTTCCCAGGATCCAAGGTGGATCTCCCCTTGTGGAGTTGGATAACTGTAGCTGTGCGCCACTCAGTGGGCACGAAGCCTGAGGTGAGGCTATGATTAAACATTATACTTACGTGGGGTGCCAGTTCATTTTGTAGTTCATGTAGTATACAGCCCGGGATGTCATCTGGTCCCATGGATGCTGTATTCTTAGCTTTGAAGAGTGTGGTTTCTACCTGTGTGGCCGTGATTACTGGAATTTGGCAGTCTTTTGGTATTGAGATGGGCCCTTTAGAGGGTGACGGGGGGTGAAGTTGGCAGAAAATTGATCTGCCAGGATATTGGCGATATCCTTGGGGTCAGTATATTTAATGCCATTCTGTTGTAGCTCAGAGCAGAAATGAGCATTGAAATTTAGATTTTTGACATAACTATTAGAATGCCTTGTGGTTTTCTTTGGAATCTTCAGCAATTTTATTTTCATAACTAGCTTTTGAGGATTTTATGAGGGATCTCAGCTTCTTACTGAGGCTGGTGAGGGAGGTTTTTTGCATCCTGGGATTTTCCTCTTTTCTGCAACAGTTTCTTCGGTTGTATAGTTTATTTATAGCAGGGGACCACCAGATTGGCTTCCTTTTTTTGGAGTAGAGCATCTTGGTTCTATTTGGGATGGCACGATTCATGCACGAGTGGATGTGGTCGTACAGTGCCTTAGTGTAGGATTCAGCAGTCGAACTTTCAGATCCCGTCTACATGGGTGTCATGAAGTTTGTCACTTCTGACTTCAGTAGCATGAAGTTGGCTTTGGAAAAGTTTTTTACGGAGGTTTCCTTACTGGGGGGTGGGATGTGGATGTCAAGGGTGATTTGCTTATGGTCAGACCTGACCAATGAGGAGGTGACCACTGGTGTGGACCATCTATCTCCCATGTTGGTAATGACCAGGTCTAGGATATTGGAGCCCCTGGTGGGACAATGGATTAGTTGATCCAGGGCGTTGGAATTTATGAATTCCAAGAACCGTTGGGAAAAGGTGTTGGTACCCAAGTAGTTTTCCCAGTTATTGGCAGGATAGTTGAAATCACCCAGTATTAGGGTGTTTGGTTGTATCTTAATATTTTCCAGTATGTTTAGAAAGGTGTAGTGAGAATCTTGGAGCATGGTGGGGGATCTGTAGCAAGCTACAATTTGGATTGCAGTCTTACCTAGTGTTAGTTGCACCTGGAGAATTTCAGATGCATTGTGTTGGGCAACTAGCCTAGAGGTGTGAATACTCTTGGTGAATATGGACACTTCTCCACCTTTAGTGTTTTGGTCTTGGTTTTGTGGCCAAAAAGTGTGGTAAGAGTTTTAGCCTGGTATTGCAGGGGTACTCTCTGGAGTCTTGAACCAGGTCTCAGTTACTGCACAGACATCTATGTTCTCCATTTTTAGGAGTGCCTCGAGATGCATTTTGAGGTTTAGACTTCTAGCATTGAGTAGCATTACCTTCAGATTTTGCATGCTTGCATCTGTTACGGTGGTAGATGTCCTTCAAGGATGCATCTGCAGTCAAAACGTATGGGTTGTCCTGCCTCAGGCAGCCCTTCGGTCGGCCGGATTCCAAAGTCTGGGTCTGGCCTCGGCTGATGTCGCACTTGCTCCGACGTCAGAACGTCTGGGGTATAAAAGCATCAGCCGACGCCATTTTCCTCCATCTTTCTTGCCGCGCGGTGCCCGAAGCAGAAGCAGTTCGCAAGTGCCGGTCGGCCAGCTCCTTTGATTCAGCTACCGAAGACTTCGAAAAAGCTAAGTACCCCGTTGGGGACTCTTTCTTGCCTCAACCGATGTCAGATAAAGTAAATAATTGTTTAACTTGTGGGAAACAAATACCTCATAAGGATTTCCACTCTTACTGTCTACCTTGCTTAGGCCCAGACCACGACGTCTCAGCCTGCTCTGCCTGTGCTTCCTTCAACCGCCGAACGCTTAGGCGTCGGTCGGAGTTTGCAGAGGAATATTTTGGGATTAACTTTGCTTATATAATGCCGTCGGAGACTCCGACTTCACATACAGTTAAAAAACGGAAGGACAAGGACCGACCCTCGCGGCCCGTGGTTTCGGCTGAAACCTCGGTCAGGCCTACCGCGAGTGTCTCTGTTTCGACTGAAACAGAGTCCTCGGTGCTTCCTGTTACCGAAACCTTTCAACCGACCACCTCGGCCTCGGAGGCTCCGGCCGAGTCGGTTATTGAACTACCTACGGAAACCGGTGTCCAGGACATGTCCGACACCATTCCTTTAGACAAATCCACCCCTGCACGTGGTGCAGCCAGACCCCCTGCATCCATGTCCATTAAGGCCTTCTCTAGGGCTAAAGCTGCCAGACTTGCCAAAGCCTTGCCTCCCAAGTCTACCTCTCAGAGGCCTTCTACCAGCACTCAAATTCTCAGCTTAGCTGAGGACCTTATCTCCTTAATTAGAGGTTCTCAACCTCACCCGGACAGGGGCTCTCTTCCACCTCCAGATAAAAGGCCCAGAGTTGAGCCCTCTGAACCCCACTCTTCAGATGGCTCTACGGATGAATCTGTGTTGTCAGAGCACCAGCAGGAGGCTTATTCGGCCTATGAGGATTCTGATGCTGAAGAATCTATTCCTTCGGCCTCCCCTCCTGAAGAATTTTCTTTTGGTGAGACACTGCATTCCATGAGGGAGCATTTCCAATGGCAGGGCCAGGAATTTTCTGATTCCAGAAAAAGATTAAGGACCTTTTTACATTTACCTCAGCATAGGCCTTTGGCTATACCTCCTGTTTTGAATGTTGTTGATGATGTGTACTCTGATGCTAGTACAGCCCCTGATTCTCTGCCTCCGGCTCCTGCCAAACCAGATAGGTACTACAGGGTTCCGGATTCTCACTTTCACTTGTACAAGGCCCACACTGCAGACCCAGAAACCATTTCACAGGGCCCTAAAGGGGTTGCAGCTGCCACTGCTAAAAATCCTTTACCTTCTGGAAGGGAATCTAGAGCTTTAGAGCGATGGGGAAAGAAAGTATATACCTCTGCAACTCTTTCTATGAGGGCATTAAATTGTCAATTCCATATGATTCAGTACCAAGAGTATTTGTTAGATGAATTGTATAAGAAACTTTCCTCCTCTGAGCCCCTTGACTGTAAATCTCTTCAGGATCTGGTACATAACTCACAGCAGGTTAGCAACCATTTTCTGCAATGTGGCTATGATGCACTGAAAGCTTCAGGTAGGTCAGCAATGACAGGGGCAGTTATACGAAGGCATGCCTGGTTGAAGGAACAAGCTCTACCGGACCATGTTAAAGCTAAGCTCCTGGATGCTCCAATGGAAAAACAAAAAATATTTGGTTCCACAGCCCAGGAGGTCTTAAAGAAGTATGAAGAAAAGGC
Organism: Protopterus annectens; assembly: GCF_019279795.1. Lineage (NCBI taxonomy): Eukaryota > Metazoa > Chordata > Ceratodontiformes > Protopteridae > Protopterus > Protopterus annectens. Next base: position 1,295,886,130 of record NC_056732.1, read on the forward strand.
AAAATCTGTGCAAACAGTCAAGGATTTTCTGCAGGTACAACCACCGAGATTCAGCAGAAACTGGCCTACTAAGAATTGGTCCTTTCCAGATTCAGACAGACCACAGAGAGGCAGGAACAGGCGTACCAGAGGTAGGGGGCAAGCTAGAGGCCACTACAGAGGTAGTCAGTGGCAGCCACCCAACTAGAGAGGTAGTGCAGCTACAGCAACAACTGCTGCACCAGGACAAACACAATGACTTACTTATGACTCCACCGACCAGGGCTCAATTAGAAGCACCATTGGTGAAAGCTCTTTATTTTCAGAAAATTGGCATTACATTACAAGGGACTCCTGGACACTGCAAATAATAGACAAAGGGTACAGGTTCCATTTCCACACATTGCCAGAAAGACAAGGAATGCCAGACCTGCCACCAAATCAGAGGGCGGAGGCTTTGAAGCAAATCACCAAATTACTACAAATGAAAGCCATAGAAAAGGTTCCTCTCTCAGAACAAGGCCAAGGTTTTTATTCAAGGCTATTCCTTGTTCCAAGAAAAGAAAAGCAATGGAGGCCTATTCTCGATCTGTCCGCACTGCGCACTGAACACTTACCTCATTGTGCCGAAATTCAAGATGCTGACCCTACAGCAACTTCTTCACATGCTGGGCAAGGAGTCTTGGCTGGTGACTCTAGATCTCAAGGAGGCATACCTGCATGTCCCCATTCGACAAAGTTGCAGAAGACACCTCAGATTTCTTGCAGGATCAGAGCATTATCAATTCTCAGCATTGCCCTTTGGCTTATCTACTGTGCCCAGAGTGTTCACGAAATGCCTGGCATCAGTAATTGCACACTGCAGACTTCAGGGGATTCAAATCTACCCATATCTGGACGACTGCCTGATACAAGCGGACAGCAAGACAAAATTGGTAAAGGACTTGGACTATGCCATCCAGCTGCTACAGACCTTGGGATACACAGTCAACATCCAAAAATCAAGACTTGTGCCATCCCAAAGGATAACCTTTTTGGGTGCAGATCTGGATACAACCACCCAAATGGCCTTTCTCACAGAAGAAAAGCAGAAACAACTTCCAGATTACTTCAGGAATCTGTTAAGACAAACTCAACTAACTGCAAGGAAAATCCTGCAGGCCCTGGGTTTCATGGCATCCTGCATAATATTAATCCCACAAGCCAGGCTGCATATGAGAAGATTACAATGGTACCTAAGGAGTGTATGGACTCAGCACAGTCACAGCTTAGAAACTCTGATTCCAATCATACCTTGCCTTCAGAAGGAATTCCTGTGGTGGGCTCTAGCCTGCCAGACCAACCGAGGGTTGCCTTTCTTGAAACCAAAAGCAAACCAAATCATCACCACGGACGCTTCAGACCGAGGTTGGGGAGCGCACATGGAGGACAAATGTATCCAAGGCCTATGGTCTCAAGGGCAGATGCAAATGCACATAAACCAAAAGGAAATGCTGGCAGTGATGCATGCAGTCGAGGCTTTCAAACCTTTCCTTCAACAAGGCCACCTGCTAATAAGGACAGACAACACCACAGTTATGTGGTACATAAACAAGCAAGGAGGCACGCATTCCTACCCTCTATGCAGACTGGCTATGAATCTATGGGATCTTTGTTTGAAACAAAATATACAACTACAGGCCCAGTTCGTGCCAGGGAAAGACAATACTCTGGCAGACAGCTTAAGCAGAACTACCACGGATGCACACGAATGGATGCTGCACCCAGACATCATCTTACTCATAACACAGGCATGGGGAAGGCCCGAGATACATCTATTCGCCTCTCCCCACAATCATCAACTGAAAATTTTCTGCATAAGGACATACCATCCACAAGCATGGAAAGTGGACTCTCTCTCATTCAGCTGGAAAGCCTGAAAAGTCTATGCTTTCCCACCAATCCCATTAATGTCCAAGGTTTTACTGAAGATCAGGGCAGAACAGCCAAAAGTGATTCTGATAGCTCCAGACTGGCCAAGGCAGCATTGGTACCCACTGTTGAAGAGCTTATCACAGACGAAACCGTGGCCTCTCCCATTATGGCCTCTTCTTCTGACGCAGAACAATTACAAGATCCTGCATCCCAACCTAAAGACCTTGCAGCTAACTGCCTGGAGAATACCATGACTCCTTCCCAGGACAGCTTATCCCAGAGGGTAAAGGACATTATTATGGAAGCTCGCTGCCCTTCCACAAGGAAGGCATACTCAGCAAAATGGAAAAGATTTCTCAGTTGGAACACAACAAAAGGCCTTGATGTGACAGTGATGAACATGGCACATATACTGGAATACTTAGCAGAATTGTTCCATGATGGCCTGTCTTATTCTTCCATTAAAATAGATGCCTCAGCAATTTCAGCAGAATACAATGCAAATCCTCCTGTCTTTTCGCATCCCCTCTTAAGACAATTTCTCAGAGGAATCAAAAACATCAATCCTCCAAGGAGACCACCTTTACCTACTTGGGACCTTAACTTTGTGCTGGAAAAACTAACACTTCCTCCATTTGAACCAGCAGCATCGGCAGATTCACAGTTTCTATCTTGGAAAACTGCATTCCTTCTGGCCATAACTTCAGCAAGAAGAGTATCTGAGTTACAAGCTTTAATGGCAGTGCAGCCATTTCTTATTTTTCATCAGGACAGAGTCTCATTAAGAACCAACCCAACCTTTAATGCCAAAGGTGGTATCTAGAGTATCCTTGAACCAAGCAATTCATTTGCCTACTTTCTTCCCAAATCCACAAAATAAAGGGGAGAAACTACTACACACTCTGGATATCCATAGACAATTACACTACTACTTGGACAGAACTAAAAGTTACAGAAAGACTGACCAACTATTTGTAGCATATGCCACCCCCCATAGTGCCTTTTTTAGGCAAGGCTCAAATGATAAACCTACCGCCCTAGAAAACAAAAATGGAGAAAAACTAAGGGTAATACTGCTCAGTGCCAGAAGTCTAAACCTCAAGATGCACGCCCTCGAAGCCCTCCTCAGTATGGAGAACATCGATGTCTGTGCTGTGACTGAAACCTGGTTCAAGGCTCCTGAGAGCACCCCAGCACTATCAGGTTATACCTCATATCATGCGTTCCGGCCCCAAAATCCGGACCGAACCACAAAAGGAGGTGGAGTATCCATATTCATAAAGGATACCCACACCTCCAGGTTAGTGGCAACACACGAAGCATCGGAGACCATCCAGGTGCAATTAACCATAGGTAAAACTGCCCTACAGTTTGTAACATGCTACAGACCACCTTCTCAAACTCAGGAAACCCACACAGCCTTCCTGAAGACACTGGAGAGTATGAATGTCTCTCCAAACACCATCATATTGGGTGACTTCAACTACCCAAACATAGACTGGGAACATTACTCAAGCCCCAACACCCTAGACCAAAGGTTCCTTGAGTTCATAAACTCAAATGCTATGGAACAACTAGTCACCATTCCCACAAGAGGAGAAAATATACTAGACCTGATCATCACAAACATGGGGACAAAATGCTCCACACCGGAAGTATATCCCTCATTGGTGAGATCAGACCATAAATTAATCTCACTGGAGATCCACATCCCGCCCCACCCCAGCAAAAGACCACAGTGAAGAACTTCTCAAAAGCAAACTTCACACTTCTTAAGACTGGAGTGGTATCCTTCAAGGCCCCGAGCCAGTGGAAACCACAACCCACGCTGCTGAAACCCTTACAAATGCCTTCTACGAGCACCTCCAGGAATGTATGGATCAAGCAATCCCTAATAAAATCAAGACCCTTTCCACCAAAGGCAGGCCCGGTCTGGTGGACTCCAGCCATAAACAAACTCTACAACAAGAGGAGAAAGCTACTACATGACAGAGCAAAATCCCTAAATGGGAAGGCATCTCTGATCAATACTAGCAAAAAACTACGATCACTCATAAAATCATCCAAGGCCAACTTTGAGAGAAAAATTGCTAATGACACAAAAGACAATCATAAAGCCTTCTTTAGCTATGTTAGAAACCTGGGTGGAAACTCCCAGATATGCTCAGAATTAGTCCAAAATGATAAAAAAATCACTGAACCCACAGACATTGCCAACATACTGGCAGACAGGTTCAGTGCAAATTTCTCCCCTCCCCCCCAAAAGGAGAAATATCTATCCCACCAGCGTCTAGCCTCCCAAACATCTCAGATGCCCAGGTGAGAGCTGCTCTCTCTAAAGCAAAAAACACAGCATCAATGGGACTGGACGGTGTCCCCGGCTGTGTGCTACACAAACTCAATGAGGAACTAAACCCACACATAAGGCTGCTGTTTAATCTTAGCCTTACTACAGGATCACGCACCAAAGAATGGCGACGGCAACTGTGGTCCCACTCCACAAAGGCGGTGCTTCTACGGACCCTGGAAATTACCGCCCATAAGCTTGACGAGCCTTGTCTGCAAAGCTATGGAGAGGATCATAATGGAACTCATAAATAAAGACATTGGGGACCTACAGACACTGGATCCTACCCAATTTGGCTTTGTCAAGGGCAGATCCTGCCTCTTGAACTTGGTCGACTTTTGAAATGGTCACTAAGGCCATTGATGAGGGTAAGGCAGTTCACACAGCCTACCTTGACCTAGCAAAAGCGTTCGACACAATACCCCACTCGGGCATCATAGAAAAGCTCACCAGCTTAGATGTAAACCCATATGTCACAAGATGGGTTGCAAACTGGCTCAAGGACAGAACACACAGGGTTAGAGTTGCTGGTGCCATGTCAGACTCTAAGCCGGTCACGAGCGGTGTCCCACAGGGCTCAGTCCTGGGCCCCCTCTTGTTCGGCATTTATTTTTCTTAAGTGCAGGCAAACATAGGGGGATTATGGCTGACAAAATTTGCAGATGACTGCAAACTGGGCACCATAATTGACACTCCATCAGACACAGACATCCTCCAGAAAGGTCTCATAGAAATGGATAACTGGTGCCAGAGCCATGGCCTTAAGCTAAATGCCAAAAAATGTATAGTCATACCCTTTGGGAAAAACAAGGTAACCCCTAATTACCACATAAGTGGTAATCCATTAAACACGGAAGAAGAAGTTATCAGGGACCTGGGGACCCAAGTTGACAGTAACCTCTCTTTTGACACTCACATTGCCAAAGTGGTTAGGAAGACCTTTTACATTGCCCACCTGATCATGAAGGGATTCACATCCAGATCAGGAGAGGTCATTGTACCCCTGTACTCTTCACTTATCAGACCAATGATTGAGTACAACGCCCCATTGAATGTACCTTACCCGACACCTGCAGCAGTTGGAAAGACCCCAAAGTTCCTCACCAAAAGGATAAAGGGGCTCAAACATATGTCATACGATGCCCGACTGAAGAAACTCCAGCTCTATTCAGTCGCATACCGTCTGCTCAGAGGTGATCTGTGCCTGACATACAAGGCCATGTCCAACCCGGAATTAATGGACATGCTCCACCTCAAAAAATCCAAATCCACCAGAGCCACGAGCAAGAGACTTAAACCTCAACACGGATATAAATAGGACGTGCTGGAGGGACAGATTCATCACCCAGAGACTCCCTACACTATGGAACAGAATCCCAGTCCATGTGAGGCAGAGCCCCTCACTGACTGTGTTCAAGAGAAATCTTGACGAGTGGATGGGAGATCGTAGGTTTACCCCGGGAATCATCTCTGTATCACTGCTGGACAGAGGCACAGCAAACTAATGGGTATAGTATTCTCATCCTAAGGGGTGGTGAAAGCCACACACACTCTGGCTAGGCTTATAAATGCCCTAGGGCAGATAGCCTAGTATGAACCTATGAACCTATGAACTGTTTGTAGCATATGCTGCTGGGACACAAGGAAAAGCAATTTCCAAACAGACAATCTCAAAATGGATAGGAAATTGCATTCGTTTTTGCTACTCCTTTCATGGAAAGACTGTTCCTGTGAATATTAGGCCTCATTCCACGAGAGCCACAGCCACCACTACAGCCTTCCTAAGAGGGGTGGCTACCAAGGACATTTTAGAATCTGCTACCTGGAGCTCCGTGCATACTTTTGCCAAGCATTACAATTTACCCTTATACTCCAGATCCAGAGCAGGCTTTGCTACTGCAGTCCTGCAGGGTCTCTTAACTACACCATCTTTTTCTTAGTACCTCCACCCCCAGATTGACTATGGTATTCTACCCATATGTTATGACTGCAGATGCATCCTTGAAGGACATAGTACAGTTTTGTACCTACCATAAATGTAGATGTCCGATAGGTATGCATCTGCAGTCAGGTTTACCCTCCCTCCTTCCCCTCTGTGGTATTCCTAGGGTGCTTACCCCTCTATTAGCTAGCTGGGGGAATCTGTTCTGGTGTATTTGTTTGTATTGATATATTTATATAAATGTATATATTTTTGCAATTTTTTGGTATTTTTTCCAAATTTAGCCTTCTTAGAGGGCACCTGGCATCTGGGGCAAGAAAAACTGAGGAAAATGGCATCGGCTGATGCTTTTATACCCCAGACGTTCTGACGTCGGAGCAAGTGCGACATCAGCCGAGGCCAGACCCAGACTTTGGAATCCGGCCGACCGAAGGGCTGCCTGAGGCAGGACAACCCATATGTTATGACTGCAGATGCATACCTATCGGACATCTACATTTATGGTAGGTACAAAACTGTACTTTGTCCTTTGAACCTTGCCTAAAAAAGGCACTATAGGGGTAGTAAGAGCTTTAGCCAGTAACCTGAATCCCAGGGGTGACAGGTGTAGACCATCTGTGGCAAAGCATTGTGGTTTGTCGATCATGTCTTCCCAGGCAGACAGATACTGGATCCCCTTTGTATGACACCATAAGCTTAGCCAGTTGTTGAAGTCAATCATTTTGTCCTTATACTGTGGAATCATTCTGGGCGAAAGCAGGATGCTACTCCGGGCTAGGGTCATAGGTTCATAGGTTCATACTAGGCTATCTGCCTTAGGGCATTTATAAGCCTAGCCCAGAGTTTTGTGGCTTTCGCCACCCCTTTAGTTTGACGGATACTATGCCCATTATTTTGCTGTGCCTCTGTCAAGCAGTGACACCGAGGTTATCCCTGGGGTATACCTGCGATCTCCCATCCGTTGGTCAAGATTTCTCTTGAACAAGGCCAGCGAGGTGCTCTGCCTCACATGTACCGGGATTTTGTTCCACAGGCATAGGGAGTCTCTGGGTGATGAATCTGTCCCTCCAGCACATCCTGTTGATAGCTGTGTTGAGGTTTAAGTCTCTTGCCCTTGTAGTTCTGATGGATTTAGATTTTTTGAGGTGAAGCATGTTCATTAATTCCAGGTTGGACATGGCCTTGTATGTCAAGCACAGGTCACCTCTGAGCAGACAGTAAGCGACTGAATAGAGCTGGAGTTCCTTCAGTCGGGCAGCATAAGACATATTTTTGAGACCCTTTATCCTTTTGGTGAGGAACTTTTGGGGCCTTTCCAATTGCTGCAGGTGTCGGGTCAGATACATTCCGAATGGGGCAATGTACTCGATCTTTGGTCTGAGTGATGAGTACAGGGGAACGATGACCTCCCTTGATCTAGATGTGAATCCCTTCATGATCAGGTGGGCAATGTAGAAGGTCTTCCTAACTACTTTGGCAACGTGAGTGTCAAATGAAAGGTTACTGTCAACCTGGGTCCCCAGATCCCTGATAACCTCTTCTGTGCTTAGTGGATTGCCACCTATATGGTAACTAGGGGTAACCTTGTTTTTCCCGAAGGGTATGACTATGCATTTTTTGGCATTTAACTTTAGGCCATGGTTCTGGCATCAGTTATTCGTTTCTATGAGACCCTTCTGAAGGATGTCTGTGTCAGAACTATGGTGCCCAGTTTGCAGTCATCTGCAAACTTTGTCAGCCATAATCCTCCTGTGTTTGCTTGTACTTCTGAAAAGTAGATGCCGAACAAAAGTGGGCCCAGGACTGAGCCCTGTGGGACACCACTTGTGACAGGCTTGGAGTCTGACATGGCGCCAGCAACTCTGACCCTGTGTGTTCTGTCACTTAACCAGTTTGCAACCCATCTAGTGACGTGTGGGTTTACATTTAAGCTGGTGAGTTTTTCAATGATACCCGAGTGGGGTATTGTGTCGAAAGCCTTTGCCAGGTCAAGGTAGGCTGTGTGGACTGCCTTGCCCTCGTCAATGACCTTGGTGACTGTTTCGAAGAAGTCAACCAAGTTTAAAAGGCATGATCTGCCCTTGACAAAGCCAAACTGGGTTGGATCCAAAGTCTGCAAGTCCCCTATGTCTTTATTTATGAGTTCCATTATGATCCTCTCCATAGCTTTGCAGACCAGGCTTGTCAAGCTGATGGGACGGTAGTTTCCGGGGTCGGTGGAGGCACCTCCTTTATGAAGTGGGACCACCGTTGCCGTACGCCACTCCTTGGGTACGTATCCTGAGGTGAGGCTAAGATTAAACAGCTGCCCTAGCTGCGGGTTTAATTCCTCATTGAGTTCGTGGAGCACACAACCGGGGACACCATCTGGTCCCATGGATGCTATGTTTTTCGCCTTGGAGAGAGCAGTTCTCACCTGAGCATTTGAGATGTTTGGGGGACTACAATCCTCTGGTATAGATATCTCTCCATTTGGGGGGAAAATTTGCACTGAACCTGTCAGCCAGTATGTTGGCAATGTCTGTAGGTTCAGTGATTTTTTACGTCATTTTGAACTAATTCTGAGCATATCTGGGAGTTTCATCCCAGGTTTCTAACATAGCTAAAAAAGGCTTTATGATTGTCTTTTGAGTCCTTAGCGATTTTTCTCTCAAAATTTGCCTTGGATGCTTTTATGAGAGATCTCAGTTTTTTACTTATAATGATCAGGGGTGTCTTCCCTTTTACGGATTTTGCTCTATCTTGTAGTAGCTTCTTCCTTTTGTTGTAAAGCTTGTTTATGGCTGGGGTCCACCAGACTGGACGCTTGCCTTTGGTACAAAGAGTCTTTGTTTTGTTTGGGATTGCCTGGTCCATGCAGTCCTGGAGGTGCTGGTAGAAGGCATTTGTAAGTGATTCAGCGGTTTGAGTAATGGTTTCCGCTGGCTCGGGGGCCTTGAAAGAGACCACACCAGTCTTTAGGAGTGTGAAGTCGGCTTTTGAGAAGTTCTTCACTGTGGTCTTTTTTTATCTGGAGTGGGGGCGGGATGTGGACTTTCCAGTGAGATTAGTTTATGATCTGATCTCACCAATGATGGGTATACTTCAGGTGTTGAACATTGTGACCCCATATTTGTGATGATGAGATCTAGTATGTTTTCTCCTCTTGTGGGGATGGTGACTAGTTGTTCCATGGCATTTGAGTTTATGAACTCTAGGAACCTTTGGGCTAGAGTGTTGGGGCTTGAGTAGTGATCCCAGTCTATATTTGGATAGTTGAAATCACCCAGTATGATGGTGTTTGGAGATATATTTATCCCCTCCAGTGTTTTCAGGAAAGCTGTGTGAGGTTCCTGAGTTTGAGAGGGTGGCCTGTAGCAGGCTACAAACTGCAGTGCAGTCTTGCCTACGGTTAACTGCACCTGGATGGTTTCCGATGCATCGTGCGTTGCCACCAACCTTGAGGTGAGGGTATCCTTGATGAATATGGACACACACCCCCCCCCTTTCTTGGTGTTGTCTGGATTTTGGGGCCGGAACGCGTGATATGAGGTAAAACCTGATGGTGCCGGGGTGCTCTCAGGAGCCTTGAACCAGGTTTCAGTCACAGCACAGACATCAATGTTCTCCATACTGAGAAGGGCTTCGAGTGCGTGCATCTTGAGGTTGAGACTTCTGGCATTGAGCAGCATTACCCTTAGTTTTTTTCCTTTTTTGTGTTCTAGGGTGGTAGGTTTAGAATTTGAGCCCTGCCTAAAAAAGGCACAATGGGGGTGGCAGGAGCCTTTGCCAAAATCCGGAAGCTCAGGGGTGACAGGTGCAAGCCGTCCCTTGCGAAGCAGCGTGGCTTGTCCAGCATGTCATCCCAGGCAGACAGACATTGGATCCCCTTTGAATGACACCATAGTTTAAGCCAATTATTAAAGCTGATCATCTTGTCTTCATATTGTGGCATCATTCTTGGTGAAGGTAGGATACTGCTCAAGGTCAGGGTCATACCTGCCTGGGCTACATAATCAGAGAGCTCCTCTGTCTCTTTTCATGTAGTCCAGGGAGGTACGTCTCAGGTCATTCACACCAGCATGGACAATGACTGAGTCATACTTGTACCTGCAGTTGAGTGACCTGAGTGCTTGCGTTATGTGGTGGATTCTAGCGCCCGATAGGCAGCTTACTGTGACCTTCTCCTTATTCAATCTGGTGAGTGGGAAGTCAGTGTGTCTGACTATGGAGTCACCTATGACGAGTGTGTCTGGCATTGTGTTTGGCCTTAAGGGCTGTGACTGTTTGGCACTCTGACTCTGTGGTCTATGTGTTGCATGTGCTGTGCCCTGTGGAGGCAGTTGTTTGGGTGTCTGCTTTGGTGGCCTCTGCTGTTTTGGTAGATTTTTGATCAGAGCCTCCGAGTATGTCTTTGTGTGTTTATGTGTATGATTTGAAGTTGTGATAGTGCTATGTGAGACTGGGTTTGTGGTGTGTTGTGCTTACCTTCTCCTCCTGTCTGGTCTTGCCAGTCCTATGTTGAGAGAGCTCAGCCTCCAGTTTGGCTATATATTTGCATCTCTTGCATGTATTTGTGTTTTGTGGTAGAAGGAGAGGGTTGTCAGTGTACATGAGGCAATTGTAACATTGCCTCAATATTCCCAGAATCACCAGCTGAGCAGGAGAGGGCACTAGCAACTGATCCATCGCCATGCTAGAAGGAATAGACAAAAACTTTATGTAGATGAGTTTTAAAAAGACTTCGGGGGATGTGGTGTTTTTTGGCCGGTGGGGTACTATGTATAATAAAAAGTGCTATATCAGAGTAAAAAGTACTTTAGGAGCAAGTGCTAGGCTTTACAGATAGAGAATAGTCTACTTAGGAATCAAGTAGAGCTGAACTTTTTAGTTGGAGAATAGGCTGGTTAGATTAGCAGTACAGTTCAAGAAGAGCTGTTCTAAGGGAAAAAATGAAGAGTGGACTTTAGGTAGCCCGAATAGTTTAACCTTGATTAACCACCGCTGCTCTTGTGTGCTCCTGTGGCAACTCCGCGCTAAAGCGTGCTTTATAGCAGGGGGTTGAAAAGAGCTAGGAATTGACCCAAAATGGCCAATGGACTATACCTGCCTGGGCCACATGATCCAAGAGCTCTTCCATGTCTCTTTTTATGTAGTCCAGGGAAGTATGTTTCAAGTCATTCACTCCAACATGGACAATGACAGAGTTATATTTCCCCAATGAAAACGTCCAACCAATTAGGTGATTTCTATATAAAGAAATCACATACACCAAAGTGTTCAGTAAACGGAACTGCAACATAATTGTACATAAATCATAAGTACAATGTAAATATTCAAAAAATATGGCATGCTAACATGAACAATGACTTGTAATATACTTTTTTGTGGGCTTGTTTGTCTGCATTGATGAAGGCTCTTCAGGCCGAAACCGGTCTGCTTTTAGTCCTAATAAAGGCTTGGATTCCTCTACTTCTGCTGGATGTTTTGTTTTGGCTATTGGATTATTTTGGCCTTTGCAGTCGCTGTCCGTGCGTGGATCTTCTGGACCAAGACTGATTCTTTGACTTTGCTGGTGGCGTCTGGGGAATCCATTTTGCTATCGGGGGGTTCCGTGCTTTCAGGCATCGTTGATGCACCCCTTATGTTATTTACAGTTGTTTTTTTCAACATTGCTGCAACATTTTCTGTTCTTTATTGGCTGGGAAATATTATTCGGATGGGATATTTTTGAATCGTAGTACATTATTGGATTTATTGTTTGGCCGGCATTTTGGTAATAATTTTTCCTGCTGTCATTGCTGCTGGACTATGTTCTGCCCGATAGGGATCATTGGTGCATCGTTGGTTTGGAGGTATTTCTTCATGGATCTCTTTGGACATGGATTAATGTCTGCTTGGTAAGTTTATCTGGCAGGCATTATACATCTTTTTATTGGGTCCTGACAGGGGTTTGTTACAACTTTTGTATTCATTTTTTGACCCCGGGTATTATTATACTCCTACTTTTGGTATTTTGAGACTCGGGACTACTTTCTTCTCTCTCCATGGTGATAACATACATGTTTTTTAAATCGGAGACGTTTTTGGGCTTGGGAACTCCTTCTTAAGGTTGGTAACACGCTTTATTTTTATGGTAGAAGGGTCCCTCAAGGGCATTATACCAAGCACTGGATTTTTTTATGCATCTTTTGGGCCTGACTGAAGTCAGTTATTGAAGAAAGTTGTTGGCTACGACAGTTTGAATGAACAATACTGGGTGCCATTTTCTATAACCAGTATATCGGAGGCGTTTTAACACCTTTGTAAGGTTGGTAATGCACTTTATTTTTTTTTTTGGGCCTGATTGACTTTCTTGAAGAAGGTTGTCAGCTACAACAGTTTTGACGAATGATACTGTTTTTTTGGATACTTTATCATTCGTTTGGGCGCCAAATTCTACAACTAGTTTGGACTGGTGTTTCATATAACTTTTGTATTTGATTGGACACTTGTTGTTTGGGACACTTGTGGACCCCAGGTTTGGGGTCTTCCGAATATTGAAGAGATATCTCTTTTTGGCCACAGACTTGAAACGGGTTTAGCAAAACAATGTTGATTTGCTGCTATGTAGACTGGGTGATTGCAATGTGTTAACATTCTCTATTTTTGAATTGTTTGCTTAAAAGATCTGGTTTTGGGGTCGGAACTGTCAACTGACTTGACAAGGGGTGTTCAATAAGTGTCAAAAATTTGGGTTTTAACATTATAGTTATGAACTTTTGTTAAGCCGTTTACCAATCTAGCTTTAAATCCCTATTGGGCCAGTCATTGTTTTTTGACTTGGTGCATGATCGAATGCATTTTATATTAAGGCAATGGTTAGCTGCTAGGCATTATACACAGGCATAGGAACTAAGCAATATGTATTTTTGGGACCCCGGGGTTTAGGTCGGTGTCAAGTAAATATACTTAGACAGGGGTTTACATATATACTTTTTAAATATGGATCTTCTATTTTACAAGGTTTATTGGTTGATAAAGAGGATATTGGCATTTTTTAATCCCATGGGACCAATTTACCAACTAATAGTTTGCAATCAACCCAAGATGATGGTTGCCATTCTCTTTTTGATAATATATTTAAAAGTATGAAGGCCCTTAGATCGAGTGTGTGGCATGCTATGTTATTTAAAGCCTATATTCAGAAAGGTATCACTCCAAGGGCTTTAAGAGTTCGGATGAAGCCTTTAGTGGGGCAACCTGGTGAGTTATTACTTTCCTTCTGGTCCAGCATACAGCAAAATTTTTCCATGGAATTTATAAAGGCTTTACATGCCTTTCACGAACGCAGGATAGAAACTCTCATTTCAGTAGTTTCTAACGTGTCATGACGCCAAACAATTTGAACATAAATCTCAGTGTAAGGAATGTTTAAAGAAACGAAGTGGAGATTTGCTTCACTTTGAAAATGAGTTAAAAGCAAGGAAGGTTTGCAATTAGAATAGAGATCTGCATGATTATAATCAGGGTCACCCTTTTGAACAAATTAAAAATGTTACGATGTTTGTGTTACCCTGCTTTAGTCATCACACTTGGGTTATCCTGTCGTCAGGCGGTCCCGCAGTTGGCCGGAATTCCAAAGTTTTGGTCCGGCATTGGTTGCTGTCGCTTCTTCCCTGACGTCAGTGCACCAGGGGTATATATATTGCATCCGACGCCATTTTCTTAAGTCTTTCTTGCCCCGCGGTGCCCGAAGCAGAAGCAGTTCACAAGTGCCGGTCGGCCAACACCTGAGATTTTCGAAGTCGAATTTCAGATCCGAAGTCTTCAATAAAGCTAAGTACCCCGTTGGGGAAACTTTTCTTGCCTCAGACCGACGTCAGAAAAAGTTAACAATTGTATTTCTTGTGGGAAGCAAATACCTCATAAGGATTTTCATTCTTACTGCATACCTTGCCTAGGCCCGGACCACGACGTCAGTGGTTGTTGTCTTTGTGGTAGGTTTAATAAGCGTACTATAAAAAGACGCTTTGATTTCGCACGACACTACGGTAGTAAATTTAACTACACAATGCCGTCGGAGCAACCGACTACCGGCGTGCACAAAAAAACGCAAGGATAAGGACAGGCAGCCTAGACCCAAGCCAGACTCCGAGGCCTCGGCTGGACCGGTCTCCGGTTCACCAGTCTTCAGAGAGGATCCGACGCAGCCCCGACTACCGCAGATCTGGAACCCGAGACCGCTTCGGAGCCTTTGGCAGAGAGTGCTAGGCCGACGCAGCCATTTTGTTTAGCCCCTACCAACGACACTGCAGAAAGAGATGTCGGTGCTGCAGAAACACCTTCGGTTTCTGAAGGCGTCTTCAGACCGACGACGCTCACCATAAAAATGTATCCTAAGCTTAAGACTCCTATTAAACCTAAAAAGACTGCACTTCAGTCTCCAGTTCAAGGCCCCATGCCTAAGAAACAGATGCTCAAAATGGCTGAAGATTTGATCTCTTTAATCAGGGGTTCCCAACCCCCACCCGACAAAAGGTCTAGACAAGAGGAAGATTATGCCTCCTCTGATCAAGTGTCTATTTCCTCAGGCTCCTCTGAGGACCAAGATTACTCCTTCTCCCCTTATGAAGATTCTGATGCTGAGGATTCTATTCCATCAGCTTCTCCTCCTGAAGACTACTCATTTGGGGAAACTTTACACACTATGAGGAAACATTTTCACTGGGAAGGTCAGGACTACTCTGACTCAAAGAAAAGGCTCAGAGAGTTTCTTTTACTACCCCAGCACAGACCACTTGCCACCCCCCCCCCCAGTTTTAGTCATTGTGGATGATGTTTACTTAGAATCCACTTTGAACCCAGATTCTCTGCCTCTTGCTCCAGCCAAACCTGACCGATACTATAGAGTGCCTGATTCCCACAAATTCCTTTATAAAAGCCCTGTTGCTGATCCAGAGACGATCTCCCAGGGTCCCAAAGGGGCTAAGGCTTCTATGGCAAAAAATCCTGTACCCTCTGAAAGGGACTCCAGAGCACTAGACAGGTGGGGGAAAAAGGTTTACACCTCAGCCACGCTACGAGGGCACTAAATTGCCAATTTCACATGCTAAAATATCAGCAATTTCTAATGTCTCAGTTAAAACAGAAAATGAGCACACTCCCTCAACAGTCTTAATTGAAAGAAATGCAGGATCTGTTGCATGCAACTGAACAGGTGGGCAAACATACTTTACAATGTGGGTTTGACTCTTTGGAGGCTTCCTGCAGAGCAGCTGTCACTGGGTCTGTTATACGTAGGCATGCTTGGTTAAAGGAACAATCTCTGCCTGATCATGTTAAAGCAAAGCTTCTAGATGCTCCTTTACAGCAGGATGTTCTTTTTGGAGTTAAAGCAGAACAAGTCTTAAAGAAAATGGAGAATAAGGCAAAATCTATGCAGACAGTCAAAGATTTTCTACAGGTACAGCCCCCTCGCTTCAGCAGAAGTTGGCCAACAAAAAATTGATCCTTTCCAGCTACTGACAGACCACAGAGGGGTAAATACAGATGGCCAAGAGGCAGAGGACAACCACAAGCCCAATACAAACCTCAACAATGGGGCACTGCAACACAGAAGGGAGGAGAAGACAGGTCCCAAACTACCAGAAGGCAAACTCAATGACTTGCACCTCATCTGGCCAAGCAACACTCTCTTGGCAACCCCCTTGGGAGGAAAACTCGCACTTTTTTCAGACAACTGGCACATTGTCACAAAGGACAAATGGGTCCTAGACATAATTTCACGAGAATACAGATTCCATTTTCACACCTTGCCAATGAAAAGAGGAATGCCAAACCTGCCACAAAATCAATGGGCAGAGGCACAAAAACAAATTACAGCTCTCATGGACATGAGAGCCATTCACCTGGTACCTACACGAGAGCAAGGCCAAGGATTTTACTCAAGACTCTTTCTAGTTCCCAGAAAGGACAATGCCTGGAGACCAATTCTGGACCTTTCAATTCTAAACACCTACTTACAAGTACCCAAATTCAAGATGCTAACACTACAACAGCTTCTTCCCATGTTGGGCAAGAAAGCATGGCTAGTAACGTTGGACCTCAAGGAGGCATACCTGCATGTCCCTATCAGACAAAGTTGCAGGAGATACCTCCATTTCATTGCAGGTTCAACCCATTACCAATTCTCTGCACTGCCCTTTGGCTTATCTACTGTGCCCAGGGTCTTCACAAAATGCCTGGCACCAGTAATTGCATACTGCAGACAAAGAGGGATTCAAATATACCCATACCTGGACGACTGCCTCATCCAAGCAGAAAGCAAGGACATTCTCTTACAACATCTGGCTTTTGTAAAACATCTTCTAAGTTGCCTGGGGTACACAGTAAACGAAAAGAAATCAAAACTAGTACCCTCACAAAGTATGACATTCCTGGGTGCCAGCTTGAATACAACGGCCCAGAAGGCTTATCTGATGCCAGACAAACAACTACAACTGACTCCATATTTCAAAACAATAGCAACAAAGACCCAACTACCTGCAAGAAAAATTCTGCAGGCCTTGGGCTTCATGGCATCTTGCATACTACTAATACCATTTGCAAAGCTGCATATGAGGAAATTACAGTGGTACCTAAAAAGCGTATAGTCTCAACACAGCCACAGCTTGGACACAATGATATCACTTATTCCCTGCCTACAACAGGAGTTTCTATGGTGGTCACAGGCATGTCACCTCAACAAGGGTTAGCCTTTCACCTTGCCCCCAGCCAGGCAAACTATGACAACAGATGCATCGGACTACACCTGGGGGGCACACATGGCAGGACAGTGCGTTCAAGGTGTATGGACTGCAGATCAAAGGAATCTGCACATCAATCAAAAAGAGATGCTAGTTGTACAGAATGCTCTGACAGCCTTCAAGAATCTTTTACATCCAGGTCAACTTACAATAAGGACGGACAACACCACAGTAATGTGGTACATAAACAAACAAGGGGGTACATACTCCTACCCTCTATGCAGGCAAACAATGACCTTGTGGAACACAGCTCTGGCTTACCAAGTTCAATTACAAGCTCAATTCCTGCCAGGAAAAAAGAACACAGTGGCAGACGACCTCAGCAGAAACATCATGGATCCCCACGAGTGGAAACTGGATCCACAAGTATTTGCAGTGATAACTTAAAAATGGGGCCTTCCAGACATAGACCTGTTTGCCAGTCCTCAAAACTATCAGCTAACAAAATTTTGTACAAGGACACTTCACCATCAAGCTTGGAAAGTGGATGCACTCTCATTCAGTTGGAAAAACCTGACAGTATATGCCTTCCCACCATTGCCTCTCCTCACAAAGGTGCTTCTGAAAGTCAGAAAGGAGAGACCACGACTGATACTCATAGCCCCAGACTGGCCACGCCAGCACTGGTACCCACTATTGAGGAATATGGCCCAGGGCCCACCTTGGATTTTACCACAAATTGCCCATCTGCTCACACAGCAAAACAATCAGATTCTTCACAGCCAGCACAAAACCTTAAATCTGGCTGCTTGGCAAATCACCAAAGCATCCAGCCAGCTCCTCTTTCCCAAGCAGTTATGGATGTTATTTTGGAAGCTAGGAGGCCCAGCACTAGGAAGGCCTACTCGGACAAATGGAAAAGGTTTTGCGCCTGGAACCAAGCCAAAGGCCAAAACACACTTCAGCCTCACATGCCTCAGATTCTACAGTATTTAACTGAGATGTTGCACAAAGGACTTTCTTTTTCTTCCATTAACATCCATGCATTAGCTATTTCAGCCCACTACAACACGGATCCACCCTTATTTTCACATCCACTTCTAAGGCAGTTCCTCAGAGGGGCAAAAAGCATTAGGCCCCCCCAGGAGAGCACCTACACCAACATGGGACCTCAGTTTTGTTCTGGAAAAACTTACGCTGCCTCCCTTTGAACCAGCTTTCTCTGCAGATCTTCAGTTTCTATCATGGAAGACTGCCCTGCTGCTAGCAATAACTTCAGCTAGAAGAGTCTCAGAGCTGCAGACACTAATGGCAGTGGAACTTTTCCTCATTTTCCATCAAGACAGAGTTTCTCTACGAACTAATCCTTCCTTCATGCCTAAGGTGGTTTCCAGTGTGGCTTTAAATCAAACCATCCACTTTACCCACCTTCTTCCCAAATCCACAGAACAAAGGAGAAAGACTCCTGCATTCCTTGGACATTCACAGGCAACTTCGTTACTACTTGGATAAAACTAAGGTTTTCAGAAAATCTGACCAGCTCTTTGTATCCTATGCTACAGCTTCACAAGGGAAGGCTATATCAAAACAAACCATTTCCAGATGGATAGGACATTGCATTCGTTTTTGCTATACCCATCATGGAAAACCAGTTCCTGCTACCATTAGGCCCCACTCTACCAGGGCAACAGCTACATCTACAGCCTTCCTCAGGGGGGGTTCCAACCAAGGAGATTTTGGAAGCTGCAACTTGGAGTTCAGTACACACCTTTATCAAACACTATCACTTACCACTTTACTCTAAGACTAGAGCTGGCTTCGCCACTGCAGTTCTGCAGGGCCTTCTAGCCTCCTCTAACCCTCTATGACTCCTCCACCCATCCTTAGCTTTGGGGTTCTACCCAAGTGTGATGACTGCAGCAGGGTAACACGATGAACATAGTACAGTTTTGTACCTACCATAAATGTAGATGTTCGCATGTACACCCTGCTGCAGTCCAGGTTACCCTCCCTCCACCCCCTCTGATCTAACTGGCTAAAGCTCTACAATAACTTCCTGATGTATTTGCTTATAGCTGGAGGGATTTTGTTTGTGCAAAAATTGCTTAATTTGGTACTAATTACTGACCACCTTTTTGGAGGCACCTGACATCTGAGGCAAGAAAAACTGAAGAAAATGGCGTTGGATGCAATATATATTCCCCTGGCGCACTGACGTCAGGGAAGAAGCGACAGCAACCGACGCCGGACCAAGACTTTGGAATTCCGGCCGACTGCGGGACCGCCTGACGACAGGATAACCCAAGTGTGATGACTGTAGCAGGGTGTACACTCGAACATCTACATTTATGGTAGGTACAAAACTGTACTTTCTCTAGAACCAGTGACCAGACTCCAAGATACAAGAGAAAAAAGGAAATCTTTCCTTAAAAAGATAATCAATGATGCTTTGGGAGATGACATATCTTCCCAGACTGATATGGAAATGAGGTTTTTCAGACATCACTAGCGCACAAGCGCTGTTTTTCTCAGAATGGTCCCTTGGGTGATGATAAAATCCCTTTAGGGGGCACAAGAAACGGGGGGGGGGTAGAAAACGCAAACATAGAGCTCAATCCCAGTTTAACAATAGAGACTATGTTGCAACTTCTGGAGCTGAAACAAATTCCAACAATGTCATAAATGTTTTCTCTGTTGTTTTATCAGCAACTGAATATGATTTATTAACTAAAGGATAAAACTTTATACCCAGTTTCTCAATTTCTGAAAGTGATTTTGTACAGGATTTGTTGTCTTTTTGCAGGCTTCTTAACTAAAGGTATTCTTTAGAGATTCAGAAAACCACACAGAACCTAAAGAAGTGGGTTTTAAATTCCATTCTTCCAGCTTTATGTCACCATACACAGAGTTACATTTTGGTGGACATGCCAGTGAGGGTTTGCTTTCTAATAATTTAAATCAATCAGAAAGGGGGAGGCATTATGGAAACTTACAAATAGGAAAGATTTGGTCATTATACAAGCAGACAAAGGGGGTTCTTTAGTGGTTATGAACTGCTCTGATTATGAAATGAAGGACAATAGACAACTCAATGATGCCAGATTCTATATTAGTATGCCCATTGATCCAACTCCACACTTTAAAACTGAAATTGATAATTTTCTTGACATGGCTATGGGCGAGGGCATCATTGATGAAAAAAACTGCTTTCATCTTAAGGTCAGTGAACCTTCTTCGCAGTTTCTTTATTTGCTTCCCAAGATACATAAAAGCTTCCATAATCCCCCGGGGTGACCAGTTGTGTCAGGTAGGGGTTCCTTAACAGAACCTGTCTCTGTCTACCTAACTCAGTATTTGGAACCTTTGTTGAAGGCTGTTAGGGTGAGGATCAAAGACACGACAGAGATGTTTTTCGTGTTTCACTGTTGCATTCATTACATTTGGGTTATCTGCTTGCAGGTAGCCCTCAGTCAGCCTGATTAACAAAGTCTTGGGTCCTGCGTCTGTTGCTGTCCCTTCTTCCATGACGTCAGGTTGTCAGGGGTATAAAACATGCAGCCGACGCCATTACATCAGTCTTTCTTGCTGTGCGGTAAGTGTTATTTACAGTTGCAAGGTACTGTAATGGGGGCTGCTTTCACTCCCATCTATGTAGATCTTTTCATGGGCTGTCTGGAACATCATATGATCTATGACAGGCGACCTAACATCTTTATTGATGAAATGGATATTTGGCATAGGTACCTGGATGACTGCTGGATGATCTGGAAATCTGATGCAGTATATTTAGAAGAGTTTGTATGTTACCTTAATGACAACAAATGGGGCATCCAATTTGCTGTGAACTTCGATAAGAGGTCGATTCCATTTTTGGATGTGTTGGTTAATAAACAGTATGAATGTACTTTAACCAATGCAGTTTATAGGAAGCCCTTTCATTCCAACTCTTTACTACATGCATCCAGCTGTCATCCAGGTCACATCATTAAGAATATTCTGAAATCCCAATATATGAGGATTAGACAGATATGCTCAGGGGAGGCAGATCTTGCACATTTTAATAATGACTTAACTCACAGGTTTGTAGAATGGGGTTATTCTGTTAAACATTTGACACATACTAGTTCTGCAGTTGGTAAGATGCCTAGGGAGGAATTACTTAATTATCAGGGTTCTAAATCTCATCAGGGATCTAAAATTAGATTTACAACTACATTTGGGAGGAACACTAAGCATCTTACTGAGTTAATACAGAGTCACTGGGACATTTTACTTTCTGATGAGTATTTAGCTGGAGTATTGGACAACAGATGTGCTTTTTCCTATCGGAGAGGGGTAACTTTAGGTGGACACTTACGTTTTTCAAAAGACATTCATCTTCCTATGTTAAAATCCAACGTACCTTAGATGGTACCAAATTATTTGGATGTTTTCCTTGTGAACATTGATTGTGCCTTTTGTAAGTATGTATTTAAAACCAAAGAGTTTTCTACTAAAAATACTACATGTGTTTTTGAAATTCAGTCCTTTACGAATTTCAGTAGCAGTTGGGTGATCTATTTGGCTGACTGTCATTGCTTTGCATTTTACATTGGCCAAACATATAGGTCTTTTAAATTACGTATTTCAGAACACTTGAGTAACATTAGAAACAAGGTTATTACCAATGCCTTGTATAAACACACTTTGCTTCACAAAACGGCCAATTTTCACTGTACCATTATTGATAAGGTTGTGGGTTCAAATTTTTCCAAAAACAAGTGGCATGAACTTTTAAACAAAAAGGAAAGGTCGTGGATTATTCATTTAGGTGGTTTGTTCCCACCAGGATTGAATGAACATCTTTAATGTAAATTATTGTTATTGTAATATAAACTATAATTATCATTCAACATATTTTGTTTGAATATAGGTCTTTGCAATGTATATTCATTTTTATTCAATAGGGCCTGACGCCTTGTAATAACATATTTTTTATTCTGTTTTCACTCATTTTTCATGTTAGCATGCCATATACTTTTTGAATATTTGCATTATATTTATGATTTATGTATAATTATGTTGCATTTGTGTTGACTGAACACTTTAGTGTATGTGATTTTTTTTTATATAGAAATCACCTAATTGGTTTGATGTTTTCATTGGGGGAACATTTGAGTATTACATATAAAAGGGACGTTGCACTGTGTGGGCTTGTTTTTCTGCATTGATAATGGCTCTTCGGGCCGAAACAGGTCTGCTTTTAGTCCTAATTTAATTGTTCTACTTGTACTGGCTGTTTTGTTTTGGCTATTGTATCACTGAGTCAGTCTATTAATCTGCTTGCTTTTTTCCCTGTCCGCAATCTGAGAGTGAAAGGGTGCTGCATATGTTGGACGTGCATAGGCAACTCCGGGTTTATTTGGGTAAGGCTAAGGCTGTTTGAAAATATGAATTAAGGCTGTTAGAAAATATGATCAGTTATTTGTTTCTTTTCATCCTAGATCTTTGGGACTTGCTGTATCCGAGCAAACTGTTTCTTCTTGGATTTCTGAGGCTATTTCCTTTTGTTACACTTCTCATGGCAAGAGCCTTCCTTCTTCAGTTAAGGCTCTTTCTACTAGAGCTGTGGCTTCCTTTGTGTGCTTTTTTTTCCAAGGGCTTGAATGCTAATTCTGTTTTTGAGGCTGCTACCTGGACATCTGTGCATATTTTTACCAAGCACTACAAGTTTAATGGCATTTCTAGAGCTAGAGCTGGTTTTGCTAGTGCCATTCTCTGTGGCTTTTTAGGGGCTCTTCTGTGCCTCCCCCCTCCCAAGTTTCCTCCACATTCACTGCTGCAATATTCTTAGCAGATGGAAGGACATAGTACAGTTACCTCTTGGTTTTCTTGGGCTGTGTTCCTACTGGGGCATTCAGTTCTCATTATGGTAGGCCTGAACATTACCTTTATGCTCTGTGCTACACAAGGAGTGTTTGGGTGACGTTCGGCATACCTTTTAAAAGCATCAGGTAGTCTTTGGTGGACTTGCTTGAACATCTGCGCTTCCACTGCAGGGAATCTCTTCCGTTAAGAATACTCTAGCAGTGAAGGCAAGGGCATCTACTGTTATGGTAAGATTTTACACAACTATACTGTCTCTTGGGATATTGCTTCTTTCATATAGTGGGTGTGATAGCAGCTGCATAGCTCAGATAAAAAACTCCTTTTGGGTTTTATTTTCTCCCTCTGCCTTTTTCTGTCAGTTTAATAGAATACTATATTGATCTGCATGTTTTTTCTTGTAAAAAATGTATTTATTCTTTAGTTTGATTTATCTTCAGGCAAGTCTTATGCTGGTTATTTTAATCTCTTTGAGTTTGTAAAAATTTTAATCCTTTTAAAGTGTTTTATGGTTATTTCTGAATGATGAACTGAATCTCTACACTAAGGCTATTTTAGTGCAGTTCCTGTCACTACCCGGTGCTGTTAGAACTGTAAGTAATTTGTGTCTTATTTCCATTGATTAAACTTATTTTGACTTGAAAACTGGATGTTTGCAGTTTCTTTGCACTGTAATTTGTGATCATAGATCACATTTGCAGTAGTTTAAATATTTTTTTTCATTTAAATTGCGGTTTGGGTACTATTTTGTTTGTGTAACATTTGACAATGTTTAATTTCTTGTCTGAGTTTGGATTTATTATCTGATTGGATTTACAATGTTTTTAAAACAAATTTCTCATATTTTTGGAGCCATTTTGTTGTGTGAAAATTCTGACAGGAATTTCACATACTATTTCACTAAATTCCTGATCTGAGGCTTTTTGGGACTATTTATATTTATGTTAGGCTGAAAATAGCCTTTATTTATATTGGGGTCTTAGTGATGTGTTTATTGTGCTTTGTGCTGAGTTACTGAAATTGGTGTCTTATTTTCCTAAGTACAGTGCCAAGTATATGTGTACTTTTGTCTGCATGTATGATTTGGCAAAATTTTATGTCTGATGTCCTTCCTGACGCAACCCTCCCCATTTATCCAGGCTTGGGACCGGCACAAAGAAATGCACTGGCTTGTGCATCCCCAGTGGCTGGGTTAGGAGTTGCATTGTGTCTTTGTGGATTTAGAGAAAGCATATGACAGGGTGCCTAGAGAGGAGTTGTGGTATTGTATGAGGAAGTCGGGAGTGTCAGAGAAGTATGTAAGAGTGATGCAGGTTATATACGAGGGTAGTGTGACAGCGGTGAGGTCTGCGGTGGGAGTGCCGGATGCATTTAAGGTGGAGGTGGGATTACATCAAGGTTCAGCTCTGAGCCCTTTCTTATTTGTAATGGTGATGGACAGGTTGACAGACTAGATCAGACAGGAGTCCCCATGGACTCTGATGTTTGCAGATGACATTGTGATCTGTAGTGAGAATAGGGAACAGGTGGAGGAGACCTTGGAGAGGTGGAGATATGCTCTAGAGAGAAGAGGAATGAAGGTCAGCAGGACTAAGACAGAAAATCTGTGTGAATGAGAGGGGGGATAGAGGAATGGTGAGGATGCAAGGAGTAGAGGTGGCGAAGTTGGATGAGTTTAAATGCTTGGGATCAACAGTTCAGAGTAATGGTGAGTGTGGAAGAGAGGTGAAGAAGAGAGTACAGGCAGGATGGAGTGGGTGGAGAAGAGTGTCAGGAGTGATTTGTGACAGACAAGTACCAGTAAGAGTGAAAGGGAAGGTCTACAAGAGGGTAGTGAGACCAGCTCTGTTATATGGGTTGGAGACAGTGGCATTGACAAAAAGGCAGGAGTCGGAGCTTGACGTGGCAGAATTGAAGATGTTAAGATTTGCACTTGGTATGACGAGGATGGACAGGATTAGGAATAAGTATATTAGAGGGTCAGCCCAGGTTGGATGGTTTGGAGACAAAGCCAGAGAGGCAAGATTACGTTGGTTTGGACATGTTCTGAGGAGGGATGCAGAGTATATTGGGGAAAAGATGCTAAGGATGAAGCTGCCAGGTAACAGAAAAAGAGGAAGGCCTAAGATAAGGTTTATGGATGTGGTGAGAGAGGACATGCAGGTGGTTGGTTTGACAGAGCAAGATGCAGAGGACAGGAAGAAATGGAAACAGTTGATCTGCTGTGGCGACCCCTGACGGGAGCAGCTCAAGAAGAAGAAGAAGAAGAAGACCGTGCCAAGTATAGTTTTCCTATAGAAGTAGACTTTTTTTTTTCCATTTAGAGGGAACTTTGTGGGATTTGTCCTTTTTGTACTGACTTGACCATGCAGACCAGTACTTGGTATTGACCTATTTTTTGCCCCCTGTTTTGATGGATTCCAGTCCAGTCTCCCCAGCCATCTCCCCCATTTGCACCTACAAAACGAAAGAATAAGTAAGAAAAAAATATATATGTGCCTTGGCCTGTGATTCTACACAGTAGCCAAAGCTTCCAGCAGGCTATCATACCACTTAGCCTTCATTACCTCTAGGTCCCCTGAGTGCCACACCCTTGCATGACACAAGGGTCAGACATATCCTCCGGGGCTGTACCATTGCTTGCTGCAGGTATGGGGGAGCCAAACTCTGTAGGTTCAGGGAAAGTCAAGGGAGCAGAATCTATTGTCAGTACTGATGCTTTCCCCCAGGGAATTACTATTGCTTACTGTTGCAGTGCATGCTAAAAAGAGACAAAAGACCCACCAGGTGCAACAGTGTCTGAATGTTTTTTTTTCATCTAAGATGGTAGCTATGGCTAGAGCCATTGTTCAGGCATTTGATTTCTGGGGTGCATACCCGGGTTATGAGTAATGCCAGTTCTTCCACCACTGATCAGTCTGATAAGGATCCTCCTTTTGAAGGGGATCTGGTATCTGAGGACTCTGACCTATTTTAAGTTGGTCTGGTTCCTATGATGACTAACATGTACAGGTACCCGAACAGGTGTTTTCTTTTTAAAAAAAATGTTGACTAGATTTAGAGATGTCACAAAGTGTTCAAAACTGAAAGGGCCAAGAAAAATAGAAAGCCCACGAAGCACAGGACCCGGATTCCACAAAAATGAAGTAGGGATAACCAGTAATGGTTAAAAAAATTATTTATTTCACAAAAGAACAACTTGAAGTTGAGCGCTTTCACTCGGTCAATACCAAGCTTCTTCAGAACAAATACTGCAATACAATCATGGCACTCCTTAAATAGTAACTCGTAGTCACATGGCACTTCTTTTCCCCAATCAAACATTGACAATTCTTAAAACATAATAATTAATAATGATGTAACATCTATAAATAAATTGTTGTAAAGAACTACATCGTAATATACTGTAAAAACCGTGTGTGTCCTTATAAAACAATGTCATAAATAAGCCAAGCTGATAAAACAGTGCTTCCACTCAAACGATACAAAGAACATCACACCCTCTACCATATAATTAAAAATATTGTTTCTCCAAATGAATAATGTAATGTGGAATTGAAATAAACCCTATAAAAATTACATCAAACCTGACCAAATTTTGTCAATATATCACAGAAACCGATGTACACGTTGTGTATAGATATAAATAATGAATAAATTATTGTAAATTCATAAACGGGCCGCTCTTAATTTCAGTACACTCCTGATACTGATGTTGTCATTCAACCCTGGGGCCCTCCCCGCGTCAAGCTTCAGTTGCCAAAGCAACTCACGATATTCCAATCTAGATTCCCAGTTACCCCCTCTGAGGTCTGGGACCACTTGTTCCAAGACAATAAATTTTAAATCCATTTTGTTACAGACTTGAGAATGGTTAAAAAAAGCGTTAGTGTCTTTACCCTTGGAAACATCATACATATGCTCATAAACTCTTTTTCTGAGTTGCCTCTTCGTTTTGCCAATATAAAAACTGTTGCATGTTACACAAACTCCTAAATAAATCACCCCTTTTTTCCCACAGTTGAAATAATTAGTAGATTTAAATTTAAATTTTCTTGGCTTGGCTTATTTATGACATTGTTTTATAAGGACACACACGGTTTTTACAGTATATTACGATGTAGTTCTTTACAAAAATTTATTTATAGACGCTACATCATTATTAATTATTATGTTTTAAGAATTGTCAATGTTTGATTGGAGAAAAGAAGAGCCATGTGACTACGAGTCACTATTTAAGGAGTGTCATGATTGTATTGTAGTATTTGTTCTGAAGAAGCTCTGTATTGACCGAGTGAAAGCGCTCAACTTCAAGTTGTTCTTTTGTGTAATAAATCAGTTTTTTAACCATTACTGGTTATCACTACTTCATTTTTGTGGAATCTGGGTCCTGTGCTTCGTGGGCTTTCTATTTTTCTTAGAGTTAGAGATGTATTCAACTGGGGGCTTTCTAGAGCTGCTGCCGAGATGAATAACATTTACGCTGTCTTGGAGTATGAGGCCCCAGACATTGAGAATTTGCCTTTTATTAATCTCAGCATTAGAGGATGTCTTCAAGAACGCTTGTAATTCTGAAGCATTCTAAGAAATTTATGGTATGCTGGGTCTTGTTTGGCCTCCAGGCCTCTTTGTCTGCGGACCCTGCTTCTATGTCCTAGAGAATTTTCCTAATAAGACTACCATGGCTTCTTTTAACCCAGTCCTTCAAGATAAACTTAGGCATTTGGCTAGAATCTCAGGGAAAGAAGCTGGTGCAGCCCAGCATGGTAGCTTTTAAAGTGTTTAACTATCAGTGTGTTTTATGTAAAAGTTATGCATTGTGTATGTACAATTGAGACGGGTTTGCTGCATTGTTACCTGCAGATCAAAAGGTCTGTGTTAAAGGTATTGACTAGTGTTTCTCAGGTGTCAAAATAAGCATTCAAAAGTGCCTTGGAGAAGGTGGATACTTTTTCTACAAATGCAGCTTTGTTAGTGGTGATTAGAAGTATGTTTGGTTGCACACACAATTTTTCTTATGAGTTAAAAAATGAAACTTTGAATGTCCTCTTGAGCCTGTTTGTTTGATACAGCAGCGAATCAGATCCTTAAACTCTGGGATAATAGGGGTAAATTGATGCAAGGAGTGTTGAAAATGTTCCATATTCCCAAATTCTTCTCCTTTACACAAGATGACTTTTGGTGGCCTAACAGATAAAAGTGCCAGCCAAATAAAGAACCAAGGCAATAAAAGGCTTTGGCAGGACAACTCCAAGCTGAACAAGAAAGGTTCCTTTCCTAAAAACGATACCACCCACCCAACTTATGACTGTATTGATGCATGCCCACCCACCTTTATCAAGTACTCCGGGTACCTCATCTCTCAAAGTTAGATGTCAACATTCGCTGCCTGGCCATCAGTGGTTTCCTGAGAAATGGATGCTACACATTGTTACCGGTGGTTAATGATGGCAGTGGAAAGGCCACCCACCTCCCTTCAGGAGACTTCTCCTCATCCAGCACAACAAACTTTAGTTACTCCTATTCTCCATCAGATGCTTTAGTCAGTCATAGAGTCAGTCCCTACCTCGTGAAGAATGTGAGGTTTGTTCTTGCGAATTTTCCAAAAAAAAAGAGCAGATGTTCTTCGTGTTTTACTGTTGCAGTTATCACATTTGGGGTTATCTGCTTGCAGTAGCCCTCAGTCTGCCTGATTAACAAAGTCTTGGGTCCTGCGTCAGTTGCTGTCTCTTCTTCCGTGATGTCAAGTAGTCAGGGGTGTAAAACATGCAGCTGACACCATTGCATCAGCCTTTCTTGCCGTGCAGTGCCCGAAGCAGAAGCAGTTCGCAAGTGCCGGTCGGCCGACTCCTGAAATTTTCTTTTGAGTTTCAGAACCAAAGTCTTCAACTAAAAGTTAAGTACCCCGTTGGGAAACTTTTTCTTGCTCTAAAGCGATGTCAGTAAAAGTAAATAATTGCATTTCTTGTGGAAAGCAAATACCTCCTAAAGATTTTCATTCGTACTGTATTCTTTGCCTAGGCCCTGACCACGACATACCTCACTGTCTGTTTTGTGCCTTATTTAAATGTACTCTCCGTTGTCGGTATATTTTCGCTTCTAAATATTT
The DNA here is from genome assembly GCF_019279795.1 of Protopterus annectens. Taxonomy (NCBI): domain Eukaryota; kingdom Metazoa; phylum Chordata; order Ceratodontiformes; family Protopteridae; genus Protopterus; species Protopterus annectens. Next base: position 1,295,914,992 of record NC_056732.1, read on the forward strand.
TGGTGCTCTGTTCAGTTATCCAGATATGTCTTCAGTAAGCCATCCAACTACTGACATTCCGAAAAAACGCAAAGATAAAGACAGAGACAGGCTGCCTAGGTCCAAAGCTGCTGACGCTTCTCCTAAGCCAGTCGCCAGTTCGCTGGTACTCAGTGAGGCGCTTTCGCAGCCCGTGATACCCGCTACTTCAGATTCGCAGGTCTCTACTGAGACCCATTCGGAGTCCGGTATGCCGTGAGATGCTTCATCTGTGGAACCTGCGGGTGCCTCTAACTTGGATGGGTCTGGAGCTGCTGTACTAACACCATCTTCTTCTTCAAGGCCTAAAACTCGAACCATGCTTAGAAAACCAATGCCCAGACCACATGGTCAGGCCTCTATGCCTTAAAAACAAATTATAAGAATGGCTGAAGACCTTATTACTTTAATTAGGGGAAGCCAACCTTCCCCCTCTGAGACCTAGGACTGAGTTTGCTTATTATACTTCTGACCAGGATTCTGAAATTTCTGTTTCCTCTGATGACCAGGATTTACCCTTATCTATCTATGAGGATTCTGATGCTGAGGACTATTCCCTCTGCCGCCTTGGATTTCTCTTGCATACTCTTAAGGAGCATTTTCATTGGGAAAGTCAGGATTTCTCTGATTCTAAAAAGAGGCTTAGGGATTACTTACTCCTGCCCCAGCACAGGCCTTTAGCTATCCTTCCTGTACTAGACATTGTTGATGCCTTTTCAGAATCTAGCTTGGCTCCTGACTCTTTACCTTCTGCTCCCAGAAAACCTGATAGATATTACAGGGTTCCTGACTCTCAAGTTCCTTTTCAAAAATCCTACTGTGGATCCTGAGACCATTTCACAGGGACCCAAGGGCATTAAAGCTACTACTGCCAAAAATTCTACCCCCTCTGATTAAAGAGTCCAGGGTGATGGATAGATGGGGTAAGAAGGTATACACTTCTGTAACCTTGGCCATTAGGGCCTTAAACTGTCAGTTTCATATGTTAAAATATCAGCAGCATATTATTGGATTGCTTAAACAGAAAATTATGTTGATTCCTGATCGTGCTGAAAATAGGGATTTACAGGATTTAATGCATTCTGCTGAACAGGTGGGAAAACATACTTTGCAGTGTGGTTTTGATTCACTAGAGGCATCTTGCAAGGCTGCTGTCACTGGGTCTGTTCTTAGAAGGCATGCTTGGCTTAAGGAGCAATACTTGCCAGATCATGTTAAAGCTAATTATTGGATGCTCCCTTAAATCAGGACCGCCTGTTTGGCAACAAGGCAAAAGAAGTTCTTAAAAAGATGGAAGAAAAAGCTAAATCTATGCAAGCTGTTAAAGATTTCTTACAAGTACAACCTCCAAGATGTAGTAGGCATTGGCCTTATAAGAATTGGTCCTTTCCTGCCTCTTCCAGGCCTTCAGTCCAAACCCAGATCCAGCAGAACACCCAGGCTTCAGTACCAGGGTATGCACAGGACAAAGCAGTGGGGGCCCCTACTTCCCAATCTGGGAGTAGTAAAACTCCACCCCCCCCCCATGGTAAACTGTCTCAATGACATAACTTTACAACTTCCAAGCACTTCTCAACTGACTGCCCCTTTGAGGGGGGAGATTGCTCTACATGCAAAAAACTGGGAACTCGTTACCCAGGACAAATGGGTTTAAAATATAGTTTCCCAAGGATACAGATTTCACTTCCACACGTTAACCAACCCCAAACGGTTGGCCAGATCTACCCTCAAATCAGTGGAAAGAGGCTCAAAAGCAAGTACTCTCTCCCTTAAGCATAAAGGCTATTCAAACTGTACCAGAAGAGGAAAAGGGAAAAGGTTTCTATTCAAGACTTTTCCTGGTACCCAGAAAAGACAATTCATGGCGTCCTATCCTGGACCTGCCTACTTTAAACACCTTTTTGGTGATTCCAAAATTGAAGATGCTAATACTTTAGTTGCTTCCTATGCTAGGCAAAGATGCCTGGTTGGCAACACTCAATTTAAAGGAAGCATACCTGCACATCCCAGTCGGGGAATCTTGCAGAAGATACGCGTCAAAGCAGGCTACATGCACTATCTGTTCCTCTGCACTGCCCTTTGGCTCATCTACTGCACCCAGGGTATTCACAAAGTGCCTAGCTCCAGTCATTGCATTTTGCAAATAAATATTCAAATATACCCATACCTGGACGATTGTCTAATTCAGGCAGAAAGCCAGGACATACCTTTGAATCATCTGGCTTTTGTACAAAGGGTGCTAACTTGTCTGGGGTACACCATAAACGAATAGTAATCGCACCTGGTACCCTGTCAACAAATTATATTCCTGGGAGCAATCTTGAACACAACTTCCCAGATGGCTTTCCTCACGCCAGAAAAACAATTTAATTTGACTACCTACTTCAAACTAGTGCCCACATAAACCCTGCTGTCTGCAAGGCAAATACTGCAAGCCTTGGGGTTCATGGCCTCCTGCATTCTTCTAATTAAATATGCAAGACTGCATATGAGGAAACTACAGTTCTATCTAAAAAGCTTATGGTGTCAACTTTCTCAGGATCTAGAAGCAATGACTGCTATCATACCATGCCTACGGTTAGAATTCCTTGGGTGGGCAGAGGCCTGCCACCAGAACAAGGAACTACAATTCACTCTACCCCCTGCCACCCAAATCCTAACAACAGATGCATCAGACTATGCATGGGGGGCTCAACTGACAGGGAAGTGCATTCAGGGCAGATGGAACCCAAGTCAAATGCACCTGCATATCAATCAAAAAGAAATGTTAGCTGTACAGAATGCTACGACAGCCTTCAAGGACCACATTCTTCCAGGACAATTAATGGTAAAGACAGACAACACCACTGTTATGTGGTACATAGACAAGCAGGGGGGTACCATTTCTTACCCCCTCTGCAAACTAGCCATGGCACTGTGGAACACAGCCTTGAGCTACCAAGTGCATCTACAAGCTCAATTCCTGCCAGGAAAACTAAATACACTGGCAGATGGTCTAAGCAGAAACCTCATGGACCCAAACGAGTGGAAACTGGAACCAAAGACTTTCAACATGTTGACAAACAAATGGGGGAGCCCAGATATAGTCGTGTTTGCCTCCCCCCAGAACAACCAATTAGACAAAGTTTGCACAAGGACTCCCCACAAACAAGCTTGGAAAGTGGATGCTCTGTCCTTCAGCTGGAAAAAAACTATCAGTTTATGCCTTTCCTCCTCTGCCTCTCCTCTCCAAAGTACTACTGAAAATCAAGCAGGACAAGCCAAGGACGATATTGATTGCACCAGACTGGCCACGCCAACACTGGTACCCTCTCTTGCGCAGTGTTTCACTGTTGGCCCCATGGCACCTGCCTCAGACCCCTACCCTGTTGTCTCAGCAGGAGAACCAGATTCTGCACCCTCAGTTTCAAACACTGAACCTAGCAGCCTGGCTAATTACCTAATCTCTCCTTTACCATTCCTCAGTAAACCAGTGATGGATATCATTTTAGAGGCAAGGAGGCCTAGTACTAGAAACTCTTATGCTGAAAAATGGAAAAGATCTCAAGGGATGAGCCACAGCAGCGCCCAACTTAGCACAGATTCTACAATACTAACTGAGATGCTTTACAAGGGCTTTTCTTTTTCCTCTATCAAAATTCACGTCTCTGCTATTTCAGCTCATTATAACACAAAACCTCCCCTCTTCTTTCATCCACTGTTCAAGCAGTTCCTCAGAGGGGCCAAAACTTTAAGACCACCCAGGAGAGCCCCAACTCCAGCCTGGGACCATAACTTTATATTGGAGAAACTCACTCTTCCTCCTTTCGAGCCAGCTGCTAGTGCATATTTTAAATTCCTTTCTTGGAAAGCAGCCTTCCTTTTAACAATCACTTCAGCAAGAAGGGTATCTGAATTACAGGCCCTTATGGCAGTGGAGCCTTTCATCATATTTCATGCGGACAGGGTGTCCCTAAGAACCAATCCCTCCTTCATGTCTAAGGTGGTATCCAGTGTGTCTCTTAATCAGTCCATTCATTTGCCAACCTTCTTTCCTAATCCACAGAACAAAGGGGAACAGATACTGCACTCCTTAGAGTTGCACAGACAACTTAGATTTTACTTGGACAGGACTTAAACATCAAAGGAAATCTGAACTGCTGGTGGCGTTTGCTGCAGGAGCAGAGGGGAAAGCAATTTCAAAGCAAATCATTTCTAAATGGATAGGCCATTGCATTCATTTCTAATGTAAGCGCCATGGAAAACCTATCCCACAGGGGATCAGACCCCATTCAACCAGGGCTGCATCTACCTCTACAGTCTTTCTCAGAGGTGTCCCTACCAGGGACATCCTAGAAGCTGCTACCTGAAGTTCTGTACATACTTTCACCAAGTATTGCCATTTGCCAATTTTCTCTAAATCCAGAGCTGGCTTTGCCACTGCAGTCTTTCAGGGCCTTATAGCTGGTCCTAATGCTATCTAAATTCCTCCTCACATCCTTAGCTTTGGGAATCTACCCAAATGTGATGACTGCAACAGTGAAATGCGAAAAACATAGTACAGTTGTGTACACTTACATAAATGTAGATGTTAGAGTGTATTCAAGGATGCCTAACGTCATATCCCCATTGCTCATCACTCCAGGAAATGTCAGGTTTGCTGTGTCTGGTTCTCACCATCAGTTTTCTGTATTGCACTTTGGGCTATCCACTGCGTCACAAGTGTTCATGAAATGCTTTGCTCCAGTAGTTGCCCACTGTCTGACTCCAGGCATTTACATCTTTCCATATTTGGACAACTTTGATATTTGCAGAGTCTGTGTTCAGGTGTTTGGAATCACTGGAGAAGGTCTCAATTTTACAGTCTCATCTAGGGTTCAGGTTGAACTTGCTAAAGTAATGACTGACACTCTTGCAAAGACTTATCTTTCTAGGGTGTTTGATCGACTCCAGCAAGAGAATGGCCTCTGGTGTTCCTGGAATTCTCCAAGAGGAACATCACCTCATTGAGAGAATTCCCAAAAATTCTTGGACTGATGATATCCCTGATTTTTATGATGCAACTGACCCATCTTCACATGAGAAAAATTCAGTGGTATGTTTGCAGTTGGTGGACCCAGCATTTCCAATCCCTGGAATCCTAGTTGCTGGAGCTGCCCTTCATCAGACAAGAGTTATAGTGGTGCTGAGATCAACTGAGTATCAGTCCAGGGCTTCCTTTCTCCCCTCGTGCCAGTACAATCTATCCAGACAGATTCACCCAACTTTGCCTAGGGAGCTTTGTCAACCAGGATATAAGTGAAAGCCACTTGTGGCCCAAGGACACATGGAAGCATATCAGTATCAAGGAGATGTTGGTAGTGATTCACACCTTGAAAGTCCTTTGCCACCTTTGGACTCTGGGTCGTCTTCTAGTGGTTACAAACAGCAGCACAGTGATGAGATGCCTCAACAAGCAAGGGAATGTTAGGTCTTATTCTCTTTGCCAGTTGGAAATGACAGCCCGAAAGCAGGCTTCTCAGTATTGTGACTCTTCAAGCATTATGCATACTATCAGAGCAAAGCATTATGGCAGACAGACTAAGCAGATCCAGGGCAGACCTGCACATTTGGTAGCTCAAAGCAGTGGTGTTCTAGGATCTAGTCCATATATGGAGAATCTCAAATACAGCTGCTCATTTCCTTTCAAAACAGACAGCTGGAGAAATTCTGTTCCAGACATCCTTGCTGCCATGCTTGGACAGCAACCACATTTCTGTTCCCTTGGATGGGAATGTTTCTGTATGCCTTTCCACACTTTCAGAGAAAAGTTCAAGAGGAAATGCTAACGATCATTGTAGTGACCCCCTATGTTCCTAAGCAACCTTGGTTTTCTCTATTAATGATATTGGCCAAGGGTAATTACCCTACACTTCCTCACGCACTGAATCTACTCACACAGTCTCAGGTGTGACTGGTGCACCTTGATTTGGAGAAAATTGTCAGCCTGGATGATTCAGTGTAGACTTTTTCTAGGTACATGTTTCATGAAGATGTGCAACAGCTGTTAAAGGACGCCAGAAAACTTGCTACTAGAAAATCTTGTGTTTACAAATGGGTGAGGTTTTCTGAGGGTCCATTAAGGCTAATATCAGTCTTTTTTTAAATGTTTGTGTGAGCTCCTTCAGGGTGGCTTTATCATATGCATCCATTAAGGTTTCTTTAGCGCCATCTCTGCTAGTCTGCAATGGATTCCCGGCTGTTTTTTCTTGTGGTAAAATGGTTCATGAAAGGAGTATTGCATATGAGACCCACCTCACAAGCAAATTAATCTTTCACGGGACGTAAATTAACTTTACCACCTTTTGAATCGGCAGCTCATGCTGATCTTAAGTTCTTAACTTGGATAACTGTTTTGCTTATTGCGTTTTCATTTGCAAGGTGAGTTTCTGAGCTGCAAGCCCTCTTAGTTGGACAGTCTTGTGGTATTTTCCACAAGGATAGGGTTGTGTTGCACACTAATCCTGTGATGGCAAAAATGGCCTCAGAATTCCCTCTCAGTCAGTGTATTACTCTTCGTGTGTTCTTTCCAGAAGCTAAGAATAAGGGGAGAGGATACTTCATGCCGTAGATGTGCATAGGCAACTCTGGTATTGCCTTGGCGGAACAAAGCCATTTAGGAAGACAGTGTTATTGTTTCCTTTTCTGGGGCAAAGAAAGGTCAACAAGTCTCTAAGCAATACATGGTTGTCCTCTGGTATTGTTTTTTGTTACACCCACCATAGAAAGACAAATCCAGGCAAAGCAAATGCACAGTCCACTGGGGCTTTTTCCTGTTCAGTGGCATGTTGGAAAGGAGTGAACTTTAGAAAGTACTCTAGAGGCAGCAACTTGGTTCTCTAGCCATGTCTTCATGAAGTACAACAAATTGGATGTTTTTTTATAGATCCAGAGTAAGCTTTGTAAGGACTGTTCTCCAGGGGCTGCTGGACCCTTATCCTTCCTCCCACCAGGTTGAGTAGGCTGTGGGAATATACTCATATGCCAGTAAGGAAGTGTGTTTGCTGAACATAGTGCAATTGCATTAAGTTCCACTTAGTTCTAACAGTATATGTTTATAGAACACACTGTTTTACCAGCAATACCCATTCTCCATTCCCCTGTTGTTGAGTGTATATAGGTTCATAGGTAGTTACTAGGCTATCAGCCCTAGGGCCCATACAAGCCTAGCCAAAAAATGTACCCTGGCTTTCGCCACCCAAGAAAATTATTTTCCTGTGACCCTGTCGAGCAGAGCCACAGAAGTGATCCCCGGGGTGAATTTCCCATTTCCCATCCAATCATCAAGATTTTTCTTGAAGAGTGCTAATGAGGAGCTCTGTTTGACATAGATAGGTAGTCTGTTCCAGAGTATGGGAAGTCTCTGGGACAGGAATCTATCCCACCAGCATGTTCTGTTTATTGTGGTGGCAAGTTTAAGGTCCCTAGAGCGTGTAGCTCGGAGGGATTGGGATTTCTTTAAGTGGAGCATGTCCAACAGCTCTGGGTTTGACATAGCTTTGTATGTTAGGCAGAGATCGCCCCTGAGTAGGCGATATGCTATGGAGTAAAGCTGTAGTTTTTTGAGACTGTCTGCATAGGGCATATGTTTGAGGCCAGTAATCCTCTTTGTGAGGTATTTCTGTGGTCTTTCCAGTTGTTGTAGATGTCTTGTGAGGTACATACGAAAAGGGGCGTTGTACTCTATAATGGGTCTGAGTGATGAGTAGAGGGGAACAATGACCTCTTTTTTTCTGGATGAGAATCCTTTTGTGATGAGATGAGCCACGTAGAAGGATTTCCTGACCACTGTGGCGATGTGATTATCAAAGGAGAGACTACTGTCCACCTGTGTCCCAAGGTCTCATCACACTTTCGGCATTAAGTAGACTACCAGCTATGTGGTAGTTCATGGGTACAGAGTTTTTACCAAAGGGGATGACAATACACTTTTTGGCATTGAGCTTCAGGCCATGGCTTTGACACCAGGTCATATAGTTTGGCTGTCAGAGTTCCTGGTGTGTTTTGGTTCAGCAACTTTTTGTATGTACGTGTACATGTATCTATGTGGGAGTAGGTGTTTGCGAAGCTCAGATGGGAGGGGTGCATTGGCTGGGATGGGACTGTTCAAGGGACGTGGTCAGCATTAGAGATCAACTTAACACTTAGGCATTCTGGAGATAAGGGCAGTGCTTCTGGCATTGCAGGCACTGCATTCATTTCTCCCCCGAGGAAAGATTATGATACAGACGGACAACAGGGCAGTGGTCTGGTATATCAATAAACTGGGAAAAAACAGATCTCTGTCAAAAGGCCATGAAATTGTGGGAATGGGCGATTTTTCTCCGGCTGCCTTCTTATACTGCACATTTCAAGAACTTCCAAAAATCTAGAGGACAAACTGAGCAGGACCATTTTGTCTTCTTATGAGTGGTCTCTGAAATGGAGTCAACCATGCTGCAATGTCAAAGCCTCACCTTCCAACACTAAGGGCAGTGAGTTTTTCGCCCTGAACCCCCCCCCTCCCCCAAAGGAGGGATTCCTGGAGACGCTCTAGTTCCTTCTTGCCCCCCCCCCCGGTCTGTTGTACACTTACTCTCCCTTTCATCTTGTGTCGAAATTCCTTCAGAGAGCACAGAGGTTGAGGTGCCACATGATCCTCATTGCTCCCTTCTGGCCTCATCAAGTTTAGTTCCCTGTCCTTTGGTCTCAGTCGTCCTTGGATTCTGGATCAGTGTCCAGATCTGATCTCCAATCCTGAGGGCGATTATCATTCGGATCTGAAAAGCCTGAAGCTCACAGCTTGGCTTCTGCAGTTCCAGTGATCGCTAGAGTTCCCTGGCTTTCATCTCTTGTGAAGCACATATTGCTTTCCGCTCACAAATTGTCTACCAAGAGGATTTATGCTAGCAAAAGGAAGAGGTTTTCCATTTGGGCATCCCACAATTTGGTGGATCCTTTAACTGCCTCTGTACCTTCAGTTTTAGACTTTCTGGCTTGTATCTTCAACCAAGGTGCCTATTTCTCTAAAGTTAAAGTCCAGCTAGCTGCCATATCCCATTATCATGTCAGACTCAAGGATTCTTCTTTGGTTGCTTCTAGATTATGCAAAGCCTTTTTGAAAGGAATATTTCTTTTATGGCTTCCAGTTAAGGACCCGACCCCTCCTTGGGACCTAACCTTTTTACTACAAGTGCTGGTGTCGTCTCCCTTTGAGACCTCTGCAAAAGTGGATCTACAGTGCCTGTCATGGAAAACTGCTTTGCTGGTAGCTCTTACTTCATCTAAGCGGATTCCTGAATTACAAGCTCTTTGTATTCAACCTTTGTACCTTGTATTTCGCAAAGAGGATTTCTCTTAGGACAAACCCTTCTTTCATGGCCAAGGTCGCTTCAGAGAAGAATATTAATCAGGTCATCCATCTTCCTGTGTTCTTCCCAGAATTTCAAAACAAAGGGGAATATCCGTTACACATGCTTGATGTACATAGGCAGCTCTGTTTCTATCTAGATGGAACCAAATCTTCCAGAAAGTCCAATCCCCTGTTTGTATCATATTCTAAGCCCAGATTGGGATCGCCTGTTTCCAAAGTAACCATCGCCAACTGGATTGCTTAATGTATTACATTTATTTATGACAAGTATGGTGTTTCTCTTCCTTCTGCAGTGAAGACACATTCTACCATGTCTGTGTCTACTTCATCAGCCTTTTCTTCTAGAGTACCAGTTGATGAGAACTGCAGCTACATGCCTAGGTCTCGCACCTTTATATCCCATTACAAATTGGATATTTCGTCTAGGAGCAGAGCTTCCTTTGGTTCTGCCGTGCTCCGAAACATCCTTCCTTAGCCCCCCCCCCCCAGGGCTCAAGTAGCTGGGGACTCTGTCCCACAGGTTGTAGATCAAATGAAGACAACAATGTCAGATAAAGAAGTTCTGTACTCACCATAACATTCCGTCTGAATTGTTCTTCATTTGTCTTAAACGTTCCCTCCCTCCTTCCCCCTTACCATGACCACTTTGGCTTGGCAAAGGAGGCCTTCCGTTTCTCTCCCTCTGACCTCCTGTTCAAGGGGTTATTAGCTGTCAACATGGCTTTCTATAGTATTATGTCAGGAACCTAACTTGAGGCAAACTCTATCTGAGGTAGTGAGAGGGGGGAATTATGGGTAGGGGAGGAGCTCAGTTTCAGCACTGTAGCTTGGATATGGCCAGCTCAGCACCGATGTCGGTGCTTAACCCACAGGTTGAAGCCTAACAACAATTCAGATGGAATGTTATGGTGAGTACATAACGTCTTTTTTAGGTAGTTATATAGGGCATTTGTTTACTCCTCATTGTTGGCTATGTTAGCAGAGGGTTTGAAACTTTTTATACAATCACCTAATAGGCTGTAGTTTGCTTTGGAGAAATTTTTCAGTTTTTTTTTATTTTATTTATTTATTTATTTATTTTTTTTGTGAGGTGTTAGGTCTGAGTGTTACTTCAAATGAGACAGATTTATGGTCTGACAATAACAGGGAGGGGAGAGGGCAACACACATGGGTTAAGTGCAGTGACCCCCCCCCGTGTTGGTGAGTACTAAGTTTAGGACATTTGAGTCCCTTGTGGGGGTGCAGACTAGCTGTTCCAGGGCATCTGTATTCACAAAGTCCACAAACCGCAGGGCGAGCATGTTTGTGCTCATGTATGTTGCCTAGTCGATGGAAGGTTAGTTGAAATCTCCCATGACCAAAGTGTTTGGCTGTGTAGTGAGTGACTGTAGCAAGTCCAGGTAGGCAGTGTGCTTCTCTTGGCTCATGGTAGAGAACCTGTAGCTAGCAGTGATGTGGTAGGGTGCTTTACCTATAATTAGTTGGACCTGGAGTAGCTGAAGAGAGTCGTACTGTTTAACTAGTCTCGAGGTGCGTTTGGCTTTAATGAAGATGAATACACTTCCACCTTTGGTTCTTTCACACTTATTTTTGCGTGTGAATGTGTGGAAGGCATTGTAGCCTTGTATGGCCAGGGTGTCCTCTGTGACCTTGAGCCGCATCTCAGTGCCTGCACAGACGTCAGCATCTTCCAAGGTGAGGAGTGCTTACAAGGAGTGCAGTTTCCTGTTTAAGCTCTTAGCATTAATTGACATAACCTTGAGTTTGCCTTGAGTGGACTTTTTTTACATCAAAAGTTTTGCTTTGATATTGCCTAAAATATGCACTATAGGGGAGGCAAGTGCCTTTGCCAGTATCCAAAAGCCTAAAGGAGACAGATGAAGATGATCTCTGGCAAAGCAATGTGGTCTGTTAATAATGTCTTCCCCAGCTGACAGATACTGGACCCCTGTATTATTACCAGAAGCTAAGCCAGTTGTTGAAGTCAGTCACTTTTTTGTCCACATAATATGGCATCATCCTGGTTGAAGGTAGAATGCTGCTTAGGGCTAGGGACATACCTGCCTAGGACACACAATCTAAGATTTCAGCAATACCTCTTTTCATTTAGTCCAGAGAGTTGAGTCTCAAGTTATTCACCCCCGACGTACTATGATAGTCATAACGGTAATTGTTGAGCGACTTTTGAGTGCATGTGTGATGTGACAGATCCTGACACCTGACAGGTAGCTGACTGTGACCTTCTCCCTGTCTAGCCTGGTGAAGGGGACATCTGTGTCTTTCACTGTGGAGTTGCATGTGACCAGGACATTTCGTTTGGTTTTGAAGTGCTTTGCCTTATGGGCTTGTTGAGGCACTTGGGTGTGTGTATGTGTAGTGGATTCTATTTGCTTTGCAGTATGTGCAAGTGGTTTGCGCTTGGGAGGTCTCGGATCTTTTGGTAGACCTCTATTGAGTACTTCTGCATATGTTGTGATCTGTGTGCTGGCAACCTCTTTGATGTCCAGTTTTTGATACATGAGAGAATTGATTCCAAATTCATAGTGTAATTACATCGATCACATATTGTGTTTGTTTTAAGTGGTTGTGTGTATACATGAGGCAATTACTACATTTACTTAGGATGCCTTGACAGTGAGGCTGTCCGGAGAAATTATTGGAAACTGACTGTCTGTTATGGCAGGTTTGTACTGTAACTACTGTTGGGAAGTGGGCTAGTTTGACCTGATTATGCTTTAGGATTAACAAAGTAGCTTATTTTATGGGAGGCTAGGGAAGAAATCTGTGGCACCGCTGCTCACTGTGCAACTGAGTTTCCCACAGTGTAACAGGGTAACTTGGGCAGGTTCACTAACAGATGTCTAGGAGAAAATTGTGTTTCAGGGCATTAGCATCTGTACAGGGCACCGCTGAACCCTGTTGAACGGTGTGCAGCTACACGCAAATGCGAGTCTTAAATACAGATGAAATTAAATACTTTTAAGATAAACTACCAGTTGGAAAGTACACACTAAGCTTTCCTTCAGTAATCTCCAACTCGGATGAGGCTCAGACTACACACTTGCTGCCGCAAGGGTGCAGGCAGGGCCCTCCTAGTATAGGATGTTTGGAATAGTGCTCCAGTCTAACAATACAGTCTAGACTCAGCAAATCTGAATCTAGTCTATGCTATGTACTAGCTACTTCAGGCAACAGCATATTTGTGTTTTTTTTTGTTTTGTTTTTTTACAGTATAGAAAGATGCAGTAAAAATCAGCAAAGTGCAAAGAAAACTCAAAAAGTACTTATTTTTTGTTATTTTAGCAGTGGATGCTTTGAATTTCAGCAGAATCCCTCCAGACCTCTGGCAGAAGTTGTCAGACTTAGAGCAGTTCTGGTTAGTTGATCTGCAGTGGTACTGCCTTCTGCACAAACTGGCAGCTCTTCAAGCAGCTGTGAACAGTGGTAGACTATGGTGAGCGTTCCCTATAAATGATTTTAAACTGGAGAGGTTTGCTTATGTGCAAGGCATGGGAACTGTGTTTATGCAATTATACAAGCTGGGTGAAAGACTTTTACACAGGTAATCCCTCAGGCCAGTCAGATGAAAACACAAACTTTAAACCAGCAGTTTCCAACTTAGATGGCTTGAATTCAACTCTGCTCCCACCAGAGTGCAAAAGAACCCTCTTATTTAGTTATTTATTTATTTTATTTTACATTTGTTGACTGGGCTAGTCTAACTGGATACATGTCCATTTTCAGTAGAGGCCCGGGGAGAAAAGCTCCAGGAAAAACATATATACATATGTACTACTGACGAAAGCCTTGTTGCTGAAACCGGTCTAGTTTCAGTTGGAATAAAGTTTGGTTTTGTTTGAATCCTCCAAGGTGCTGGCTCTTTCTTCTGTTCATATATATATATATATATATATATATATATATATATATATATATATATATATATATATATATATATATATAAATAAAAACATATAAAAATATGACATTCAAAATTAGAAAAATGACTAACAGATTATTAGATCCTAAAGTTAACACTTTTCAAAAACAGTAGAAAAAAGTCAAACATGGCAAATAGTAGTCATAACTAACAATATTAGTAAATAGTTAAGAAGGTTAGTCTCTAGTGAGATATATGAAACAGGGTAATGGATAAATATATTATGGTTTTGAGAGTAACAGATAGATAGTTTAAGGGTAGACAGTTAGTCAGGGTTGGTACGAGAACATAACCAGTGGTTAGTGAAGAAAAGTCTTAGGTTAGCTTTAAATAGCGGGTGAGAGGTCTGGGTAGTTAGGTCATGTGGTAATAGATTCCATATTTTACCAACTGAGTTAGAGAATAGAGAGTCACCAGCTGAGTTTTTTGATAGGGTAGTGTGAATCAGCGTTTTGTTTGAGGAGCGTAGATTCCTCAGGTTTTTGTATGGCATTATGAGGGTGGAAAGAATTTGGGTGTTATTGGGTTGATGTAGGGCTTTGTTAGCTATTATAAGTTGGTTAAATTGTAGTTGGTGGGGGAGTTCAAGCCAACCTAGTTGTTTTAGGTTCTGACAGTGATGAGTCCTATATGGAGAGTTGCTGGCAAATCTGGCTATATTGTTATAAGATTTAGAATATTTGTTGAGGTTGTTTTTGGAAAGATTGGTATATATGGGGGAAGCATATAATAGGGTAGAGATTAAGTGGGTTCTAGCTATAGTGGTTCTGGCTTCTAGAGTAAGGAAAGGTTTGATTCTATATAGTGATCCAAGTTTTCTGTTAGTAGACTTTATTGTAGTATTTATGTGTGTGTCAAAATTTAGGTGGTTATCAATAGTAATTCCTAGGAGTTTGGTGGTGGGGTCTGGAGAAATGAGGGTACCGTTGCTGGATATGAGTATGAAATGAAGAGCGGTAGACAAATGGGAGGGTGTGAAGAGCAGAAGTTTAGATTTTTTGGGGGTTAAGGAGAAGACAGTGGTTAGAGAACCATTCTTCTATTGTGCTGAAAGCTTTTTGTGTGAGAGAATGAAGTTCGGTTTGGGATGTGCCTGAACAGATGATAGTAGAATCATCTGCATATTGAATGCAGGTAGAGGGTGGAGTAGAAAGATGAAGGTCGTTTATGAAAATGGAAAACAGTAGAGGACCTAATATGGAGCCCTGGGGGGCACCTAGGAAGGTGGGAAGGAGGTCTGAAAGATGGTTTTGCCAGAGGACTGCCTGTTGTCTATTTTCGAGGTAGGATGTAAACCAGTTCATAGCAGGAATGTCAAGAGAGAGGGACTTCAGTAGATGGAGGAGAAGTTGGTGATTAACCATGTCGAAGGCTTTTGATAGATCAACAAAGAAAGCAGAGGTAAGGATATTTTTATTGTGATTCTTGTTGATACAGTTAGTAAAGGATAACAATTCTGTGGTGGTACTATGAAATGGTCGGAAACCATGCTGACAGTTAGGAGATTATGAAGGAGTAGGTGGTTTAGTAATTGTTTGTGGATACACTTCTCCGTTATTTTAGCAAGAGGGGAGAGTAGGGCTATGGGGCGAAAGTTGGAGAACTCAATGGAGTTTCCACCTTAGTGAAGAGGAATAATGTATGAGATTTTCCAGATTGATGGTATAGTGCCTTCTTTTATGGTTCTGTTGATTAATATGGAGACGGGGTAGGCAATAGCTTTGGCTCCTATTTGGAGGAATTCTGCTGGTAGTTTGTCAGCCGAGGGGGTAATAGGTTTTAATTTTTGGAGTAGGGAACAGATATAAGAAGTGGGTATAGGTTCCAAGTGGAATAATGGGGGAGGAGTGGAGTTAGGAATGGGGAGTTTAGAGGTGTCGGGTTAAATGGTTAGCTAGATTTAGTATAGAGGTAGTAAAGAAAGAGTTAGTCATTTGCTGTTTGTGTTGGGCAATCAGGGTTAGAGCCTAATGGATTAGGTGTGGCTGTTTTGTCTGGGGACAGAAGTGTGTTAATAGTTGTCCAAAATTTTTGTGGTTGTTTAAGGGATGATTGTTGTAATTGGATGTAAAAGTTCTTTTTATCCTGTAGGATAGCTTTTTTTGTTACGTTTCTTAGTTGTCTAAAGGTTTGGTGATCGGAACTATTCTTTGTGGAATGCCATTTTGCCCAAGATTTATTTCTGCTATGGATTAGTTTCCTAGTATGATATGAGAGCCAAGGAGCTGGTTTGATTTTGATTCTTATAGAGCAAATTGGGGCATGATGGTCCAGGATTGCTAGGAAAGTGTTATTGAAGTGATTAACTGCTTCATTTATAGGGAGAGATTTAAGAGGTGACCAGTTACGTTGCTTAAGATCGGTTTGGAACAGATTGGGGTCAAAATGTTTTTTGGATCGAGTCGTTCCAATAGAAATTGGGATAGTAAGGTTTGTTTTATGTCTGATAATATATATTAGAGAGTGGTTACTGAGGTTGTCTGGGAGGGTTCCTATTGTATATTTTTGATGTGGGCTATTTGTTAGTGTCCAATCCAGGATGCTTTCTTTATTAAGTTTATTTTTTCTGGTAGGGGAGTTTATAGCTTGTGAGTAACCATACAGGTTGATAAGGGTGGATGGGTTAGTGTGGGTACATAAATTCCAGTCTATGTTAAAGTCACCTAGGATTATGGTTTCCTGTGGGAGGTATGAAGAAAGCCAGTTTAGTATGTCTTCTAGTATACTTTGATTTTTACCTGGGGGAAGATAGGAGCAGATGATGTTTAATGATTTGTTGGAGTTAAGCTGTAGTCTGGAAATAATTGTTTCTGCATTATTATCTGAGGGTAGGTTAGGATTTATGATACTAATTTGTAGTCCTGATTTGTAGAGAATTGCTACCCTGCCACCTTTTTTGGTTGCGCGGTCTTTTCAAAAGATACTATAACCTGGGGGGGATAATTTCATTATCATTTATTGTGGGTTTAAGCCAAGTTTCTGTTATACAGAGGATGTCAAACTGATGGACATCTAGAAGGGCATGAACTTGAGGTATTTTGTTGCAAATACTACGTATGTTTAGATGGGCTATTGAGAGAGATTTGGAGGCTTTGATTGAAGGAAAGAGGGTTATCTTGTATTGGTTGCTGCTTGTGGTGAGTAATGAGTAGTGAGTTTTCTTAATGTAAAACAAACTGGTTTTGAGCTCAAGTGCAGTAACAAATGCTTTACAGAATTCCTGTAGTATCAGGAATCCTCAGAAGTAAGTTTGCTAACCCTGAGAAATGTTTTTGCACAAGAATGAGGGTGTTTGATACATCCCAACCCCAAACCGCTTTCTTTGACTGCCTAATGATAGGGTCTTAATACCTTTTAGACACCTGTTTACTGAAAACTGGCAGTTGGCGGCATAGAGGATTAAAGAGCTGTTAACTGGCTGTTTCCTGTGATCCAGTGGTGCAAGGTTTGATTTCCTCAGTCTCCATTGCCTGTGTCTCTCTGAGCAAGTCACTTAACCAGACACTGCTCCCAGGCAATTCTAAAAATGGTCCATGGAGGTCAGTGCTATACCTGAAAAAACAAATAACTGCTGCAAGTCTTATTTATGTATTAATGGATACATAAATGCCTGTTACTAGAAAATTGTATGTAAGCAAATGGAAAAGATTTTCTAATTGGTGCCAGTAACATAACCAGTACCCATTCAGAGCTAGAGTTAAACTGGTTTTACAATATTTGTGTGACATTTCTATGGCTTCCTACTCTGCTGTAATGGGTCATTTTTCAGCTGTTTCAAGCATGTCTGCCCATGGATCCCCCTCTTTCAATGCATTCTTATGTCAACATGTTTTTGAAAGGGGTATTGCATAAGAGACCTCCAAGAAAACTGTTGACTCCTCCTTGGGATCTTAATTTTGTTAGTCCAACACTTGCACCATTTGAACCAGTTCATCTGGCTGACTTGAGGTTTTACTGATTGCATAACCTCTGCAAGAAGAGTTTGATATGCAAGCTCTTATGGCGGATCAACCTTATTTCATTTTCCATAGAGAGACTGGGTGTTTGTGAAACATAATCCCCCTTTTAATCTAAGTAAACTGTGCATCTACCTGTGTTGTTTCTAGGATGTAAAACTGAGGAAGAAAGGATACTTCATACCTTGGATGTCCATATACAACTTCGATACTATCTTGAGGGAGCAAAATGTTTCAGAACTTCTGACCAGTGTTCATTTCTTGTGAAGCTAAGAAAGGACAAGCTGTGTCAAAGCAGACTATTTTCAAATTGTTGGCTCAGGCAATT
This sequence comes from Protopterus annectens, assembly GCF_019279795.1. NCBI lineage: Eukaryota > Metazoa > Chordata > Ceratodontiformes > Protopteridae > Protopterus > Protopterus annectens. The sequence continues at coordinate 1,295,932,604 of NC_056732.1, forward strand.
ACCTTTTGTTATTTCCACCGCAACATAATTGTTCAGGCATGGTCAAGGCACACACTACTAAGATTTTGGCTTTTTGGAGAGGGTTGGACTCAGAATATTGTAGAAGCAGCAACTTTGTCTTCTGCACATACTTTTAGAAAGTACTACAGGGTAAATTACTTCTCCAGGTCTAGTTCAGGCTTTTCTAGGACCATTCTCCAGTGGCTCCTGGACCTTTCCCTTGCCACCTCCCAGCTGTTCTAAGCTGTTGAAATCTGCTTGTATATAGCCTAGGCTACTGCAGCTGTGATTGATGTGTTGAACATGGTACAGTTGTGTAAACAAACTTACCATAACAGTAGATATTGGAATGATCACTGCTGAAGTAGCTGCCTTCCTCCACCCATTGTTTATATTTGAATGGTCATTGCTGAAGTAGCTGCCTTCCTCCAGCCTCCTTGTTTCTGGTGTATTTTTTATACCAGGATGTGGACATTTTTCCTTTAACAATGTCCTCTCAGTGCTTAGCCCCTTCCTCCCTCATTAGGCATGTAAGTTCTGAAGGGCTTGGCTCCCAGACATGTCATTTAGACAGCTCAGCTTAAGCTGTTAATGGTTTGGGTATGTTGAGGGTGCCCTGAAGCATTGGATACTGACTCTCTATAATGTATTTGACAGGACATAAACCCATATAGCTTAAGCTACTGCAGCAGCGATCATTCAAACTTCTACTGTTATGGTAAGTTTATTTACCCTACTGTACTTTTATTTCTTAAGCAGTTAACTCGGGATCAGATGCATTTTTGTATTATCAGTCCATCAGAGCCTGTATTCCAGAGTTTAGGTAAGTGCACCTTTGTGGCAATTATGTATTTTCTGCTGTAATTGTATATTAGCTTGCTTTAGCTTTCAGGTATCAAAAGTAGGTATGAGATTCTAAAGAAAAAGATAATTGTGTAGATTGTGGGGAGTAAAATGAAGATTTTCATACTATGGTAAGTGACAGAGTACAACGTTCCTGTTTATAATATACCAAGTTTAATGAGTGAATGATCAAGTGAAGAGTTTAGATGTTGCATATCTGGTCTCAGATTGCGATGGTGGTGTTCAGACCCACTCTGTTATCGTGTCAAAAAAGGCGAAGTACTCTGAGAACTGCTTTTAGAGAAGTCACATTGGTAAGCCAAAAACAGTCTGGAGTTCAAAGACACTTCTGTCGCTCATCAGATTTTTTGAAACGTCTTTGCAGCCTTTGAGTCAAGACTTCTTGAGCAAACCTTTTGGAGGTCAACATGCTTTCAGATGGTGGCATGTCCTTGCAAGCCAGTAGCACCTTGTTGTCTGTTAGTCTGGAAGGCCTCTCCACTGGCCATATGTTCTGAACCCCGAATAACTGTCATGGATGAGGGTAGTGTCTCCTTGTTCATATGAGCAGATGCTGGCAGTACTTGGATAGAGGTCTCTGGTGCCTGCCCACAACCAGTCTTTTAAGGTGATTCCCACATCCACTTTGGTTTGGAGTGAGATGCTCTAGGTGTGGATGTCCAATGGTTTGCTGCTGCCTGTGTTAGATGAGCTGTCTTTCCCTTCCCCAGCGTAAGACTTCTTGGAATTTCTAAGAACCAGGCAGTCAATGTATGAAAAACTGTGTCTGTGTGTGTGCACACGTGCGCATAGAGGGGGGCCTCTTGTGAAAAGAAGGAAGGGATTCTTCCTTACTGAGGATACCTTGGATTGGCCCACATAGAACAGATGTCATTTTCCCTCTCTTGGAGGCTGACACTGAGGTCACCTTGTCCTCTGCATCTTATTCAGAGGATGGAAAGCCTTATAGAATGAGGGAGAAATTGAAATGCAAAGCTAAAAACAGGACCCAGCTAAAGGTACAATGAGCTTCTGGACCTCTCTCATCCCAAGCCATTAGCCATTCCTTTGGTCATAAAACCTCTGAAGGATGCTCGTACTGATTCTTCCCCATAGCCTGATTCCCAGTTCCCTGCTGCTAGGAATTCTGACCATTTTGTATACGAGACTGCAGTTAAGTACCTTTTATAAAAGGTTTGGCAGATCCAACTGTTGTGTCTTTGGATTCCAACATTGCAACTTCAGCTGCTTCTAATAGTGATACTGTTCACAGTAAGAAGGATAGCAGGAACCTGTACAGTTTTATTTTGTTTTTTTTTTTGGGGGGGGGTGGCAGAACACCTCTGCTGCACTGGCCTTCAGGGCATTTAATTTCCAAACCCAGGTGCTGAAATTCCATGGATGTTCTTCGTGTTTCACTGTTGCAGTCGACCTGACGTCAGTCCTGGAGCGACAGCAATTGACGCAGAAATACTAAGCCTTTGGTATTCTGGCCGACTGAAGGCTACCCCTGGCAGGATAACCCAAATGTGATGACTGCAACAGTGAATACACTTGAACATCTACATTTATGGTAAGTGTACACAACTATACTTTTTATCCTCAGCTAGGACTCGTAAGGGAAAGTGCCTTGCTTATGCAACATTAGTGCCCAAGTGGCTAAGCACTGCAGTAGTTTCTGTGATGCTGTGGATGCGTCAAGAAGGGTAGCAGCTTATGTGGTTAGTGTTGATGAGATATCCTTTTCTGGAGACTCAGCCCTTGCTAGACAATGTAAAAGCAGGACTAAATACTCTCTGGTTAAGGAGAATCTTTTTTTATCCCATGTAGAGAAGCTGTTTCAAGACTGGATGAGAAAGGAAGGACTATGCAGGCCACAAAACCTGCCTCCTATATATAGTGCAGATTAACCCACAAAGAACTGGCCAGCATATTCAAGTAAAGTCAGTGGGTAAAAAAAAGTCACTAAAACAGCAATGGCAAGCAGACAGTAAAGGAAACTTGGGGGTTCTGAGGGCCCAAGACCCAGAGAGAGAACAGTGTGACTCATCCTCCCCCTAAAGGCCCATTTCTTCCCACCACTCCTTCAGTCTCCCTTCCATCACCCTCCCACAACAAAAGATTAGGTATGTTTGTGTAGTCCTCTTCATGAAGCAATGGGAGGTCATCACCCCTGACACTTGGGTAAATTATAAGACACAGATACAAGGTAGTTTGTTTAAAAAATATTCTTCAGTATCCTTACGTTTCCTAGGGACGAAGTAGACGTGGTTCCTTCCTTCCCAGTATTATAAGATGTATTATTACATGGGGCCACAGCTATCACCCTAGGTCTGAAGAATGCCTACCTTCACATACCAGTACCCATGGTGGACAGATGCTTTCTCAGATGTGAATCAGGTTATTCCTATTACAAGTTTGCTTCCTTGGCTTTGGATTTGCCTGGCCCCATTAATTGCTTACTGCAGAACAAAAGGGCATTCATATCTACTCATACTTAGATGACTGCCTCATTCGGGCAGTTCCTTGGGGGTATTAAAATTTGTTTTGCTGTTCACTGTAAATTTCTTGCAGTTTGAGTCTCTGTAGTCCTACCAAAATCGGTCCTTCTAACCAGAATACATTTCCTGTTTCTAAGGCACTGCTGGACATGGAACAGTGTTTTTTCCACAGAGTCCTCTTTTTTTTTGTCAAACTACTTCGGTACAGTGGCACAGCAGAGTCTTGTAACTACAAGAGAGTTTTTGAGGATGCTGGGAAGCATGACTTTTGTTATTCCAATGATACCTTTAGGAAAACTACATAGGATGACATTACAGTGGAGTTAAACAGATACAGCCTCTGAGCCCAGTCCCTGAAGTGTTTAATCTCACTACTCATTATCAAGGGAGAGCACTCCTGGTGGATTTATTGGGTCACTTCAGTCTGAAATTGATTTCATGTTAGCCCTGGATACCCAGACACTCACCACAGATGCTTTGGACTCTGGAGGGACAAATGTTGGGGGAGTCAAGTATCCAAGGAAACTGGGAAGAAATCTTTAGAAAAGTACTTCACTATAAAGGAATTGCTGGCAGTCACTTCTTTAGCATATGTGACAGAAAAGGACCCACACAAGTGGATGTTATGCTGGGGTGTATTTTGGACCTGGTTATAGATGAGAAATGCCAGAAGTATGCCTTTATGATTCTGCAGAAACAGCTCAAGAATTTTTTCACCAGGATACCAGTACTGGGGTTACTTGTGCAACAGATATCTTCTTAACATGTTAGGCTGTCTTTCTAAGCCTTTCCTGAAATCCCCTTAATACCTAGTGTCTTACAAAGGCTGTCAAGCAAGAAATGTTGCTCATAGCACCCTGTTGGTCCTGGCAGCTTAGGTTCTGTATTGAACGAAATTTAATTAAGTCAGAACCAGTCCTGCTTGCTTCATTGTATAGATTTATTAATTCAGAACAAGGGGCCATTTGTAAGTCTCGGCTTGTGGACTCTGTGGCTGAAAACTTGAGAAGGTTTAGCTCTCACCCCTTTTAGGCTTATGTTCTATAAGCACATGCAGAAGTCTTGTGTGGCTAAATGGAAAAAAATTCTCCCTTTGATGCCATAACAGAGGCCAACATCAAAATGCAATGCTTGTCCTTGATTTTCACATGGCTATATACAAAACAGGGTCATCTCATGCTCTTGTCAGGGGACATAGTTGAGCCATTTCAGGTTGGTATGCCATGGGGTCCTAACTCTTACTTCTGGTCAGTATAGCAGATGTCCTTCGTGTTTCACTGTTGCAGGCATCACATTTGGGTTATCTGCCTGCAGGTAGCCCTCAGCTAGCCTGAATACCAGAGTCTTGGATTCCTGCATCGAATACTGTCTTCTTCCATGACGTCAGGTCGTCAGGGGTATAAAACATGCAGTCGACGCCATAACATCAGTCTTTCTTGCCGTGCCCAAAGCAGAAGCAGTTTGCAACTGCCGGTCGCCGACCCCTGAAATTTTCGTTTGAGTTTCAGAACCAAAGTCTTCAAAAAAAAAAAAAAAAAGTAAGTACCCCGTTGGGGATCTTTTTTCTTGCTCGAACTGATGTCAGTAAAAGTTAACAATCGTCTTATCTGTGGAAAGCAAATACCTCATAAAGATTTTAATTCGTACTGCATTCCCTGCTTAGGCCCAGACCACGATGTCCCTCGCTGTCAGTTTTGTGCCTTGTTCAACCCCCAAACTATTCGTCGTCGGGTTATCTTTGCAGCAAATAAATTTGGTACTCTGTATTAGTACTCCAAAATGGCTTTGTCAAGCCATCTGACTACCGATCTTCCGAAAAAATGTAAGGATAAAGACAGAGACAGACTGCATAGGTTCAAAACTGCCAACGACACTTCCGTTAAGTTAGTCGCCAGTCCGCCGGTACTCAGTGAGGCACTTTCGCAGCCCCTGATGCCCGCTACTTCAGATTCGCAGGCCTCTATTGAGACCCATTCAGAGTCTGGTATGCCGCAAGGTGCTTCAACTATGGAACCTGCAGATGTATCTATCTTGGATGGGTCCGGAGCCACTCTGCAGGAACCGGCTTCTGAGGGTGTATTTAGGCCTACAGACTTGAATTTTAAACCAATGCCATCTTCTTCCAGGCCTAAAACTCGCACCATGCTTAGAAAGCAGACGTCCAAACCACATGCTCAGGCCCTCATGCCTAAAAACAAATGGTTAGAATGGCTGAAGACCTTATTACCTTAATTAGGGGAAGCCAGCCCCCCCCCCCCCCCAAGAGACCTAGAACTGATTTTCCTTTTGATTCTTCTGATGAGGAATCTGATATTTCTCTTCCTTCTGATTACCAGGATTTGCCCTTATCTACCTGTGAGGATTCTGATGTAGAGGATTCCATTCCCTCTGCTATCCCCTCCAGAAGACTTTTCTTTTGGTGAAACCTTGCACACTCTTAGGGAGCATTTCCGCTGTGAAAGCCAGGATTACTCTGAATCCAAAAAGAGGCTTAGGGAATTCTTACTCCTGCCTCAGCAAAGGCCTTAAGCAATCCCTCCTGTTCTGGACATTGTAGATGATGCTTTCTTGTAATCTAGCCTTTCCCAGACACTTTACCTCCAGCTCCCAGAAAACCTGACAGGTATTTGAGTACCTGACTCTCATAAGTTCCTCTTCAAGAATTTTACTGCAGATCCAGAGACCATTTCCCAGGGACCAAAAGGCATTAAGGCTACTGCTGCCAAAAATCCTACCCCTTCTGATAGAGATTCTAGAGCCCTAGACAGATGGGGTAAGAAGGTATACACTTCTGCTACTTTGGCCATTATGGCTTTAAATTGCCAGTTTCAAATGTTAAAGTACCAGCAGCATATTATGGGACTACTTAAACAGAAGATGATGTTGATTCCTGACTGGGCTGAACACAAAGAATTACAGGATTTAATGCATTCTGCAGAACAAGTTGGTAAACATACTTTGCAATGTGGTTTTGACTCTTTAGAAGAATCTTGCAGGGCTGCTGTCACTGGGTCTGTACTTAGAAGGCATGCTTGGCTTAAGGAGCAAAACTTGCCAGATCATGTTAAAGCTAAATTACTGGGTGCTCCCTTAAACCAAGACCCCCTGTTTGGCAACAAAGCAGAAGAAGTCCTCAAAAGGGTGGAGGAAAAAGCTAAATCTATGCAAACTGTTAAGGATTTCCTACAAGTACAGCCTCCCAGATATAATAGGCATTGGCCTTCAAAGAACTGGTCCTTTCCAGTCTCTTCCAGGCCCTCAGTCCAAAACCAGGAACTGCAGACCACCTAGGTTAGTCTCAGACTGCGCACAGGCCTAAGCAGTGGGAGGCTCCCACTTCCAAAGCAAGGAGCAGTAAGCCACCCCCCTACTGAGAAATGGCACAATGACTTAACCTTAACCCTCCCCAATCCCTGCTCAGTTGCCTACTCCCTTAGGTAAAAAGCTCACCTTGCATGCAACAAACTGGGAACTCGTTACCCAGGACAAATGGGTTTTGAATATAGTTTTCCAAGGATACAGATTCCACTTCCACTCCCTACCAACCCCAAATGATTGACCAGATCTACCCCCAAATCAGTGGGCAAATGCTCAAAAGCAAGTACTTTCTCTTAAGCATAAAGGCTATTGAAACTGTACCAGAAGAGGAAAAGGGACAATGTTTCTACTCAAGACTTTTCGTGGTACCCAGAAAAGACAACTCATGGCATCTTATCCTGGACCTTTCTATCTTAAACACCTTTTTGGTGATTCCAAAATTCAAGATGCTAACTCTTCACTAGTTACTTCCTATGCTAGGCAAAGATGTCTGGTTGGCAACACTGGATTTAAAGGAAGCCTACCTGCACATCCCAATCAGGGAGTCTTGCAGAAGATACCTACGCTTCAAAGCAGGCTACATGCACCATCAGTTCTCTGCACTGCCCTTTGGCTTATCTACTGTGCCCAGGGTGTTCGCAAAGTGCCTAGCACCAGTCATTGCATCTTGGAGGCAAAGAAATATTCAGATATACCCATACCCGGATGATTGTCTAATTAAGGCAGAAAGCCAGGACATACTTTTGAATCATCTGTCATTTGTACAAAAGGGTGCTAACTTGTCTGGGGTACACCATAAACAAAAAGAAATCTCATCTGTTACCCTGTCAACAAATTATATTCCTGGAAGCAAGCTTGAACACAACTTCCCATATGGCTTTCCTCACGCCAAAGAAACAAATTCATTTGACAACTTACTTCAAACTAATGGCCACAAAAACCCTGGTATCTACAAGGCAAATACTGCAAACCTTGGGGCTCATGGCCTCCTGTATTCTACTAATTCCATATGCAAGACTGCATATGAGGAAACTTCAGTGGTATCTAAAAAGCCTATGGTGACAACATTCTCAGGACCTAGAAGCATTGATTCCTATCATACATTGCCTACGGTTAGAGTTCCTTTGGTGGACATAGGCCTGCCACCAAAACAAGGGACTACAATTCACTCTACCCCCTGCTGCCCAAATACTAACAACAGACGTATCAGACTATGCATGGGGGGGCTCACCTGGCAGGGAAGTGCATTCAGGGCAAATGGAACCCAAGTCAAATGCACCTGCATATCAATCAGAAAGAAATGTTAGCTGTACATAATGTTCTGACAGCCTTCAAGGACCACATTCTTCCAGAATAATTAATGATAAAGACGGACACCACCACTGTTATGTGGTACATAAGCAGGGGAGTACCCATTCTTACTCCCTCTGCAGACTCGCCATGGCTCTGTGGAACACAGCCTTGAGCTACCAAGTGCATCTACAGGCTCAGTTCCTGCTAGGAAAACTAAATACACTGGCAGACTAACTAAGCAAAAATCTCATGGACCCACATGAGTGGAAACTGGAACCAAAGACTTTCAACATGTTGATAAACAAATGAGGGAACCCAGATATAGACCTGTTTGCCCCCCCCCCCCCAGAACTGCCAATTGGACAAATTCTGAACAAGGACTCCCCACAAACAAGCTTGGAAAGTGGATACTCTGCCCTTCAGCTGGAAAAATCTGTCAGTTTATGCCTTTCCTCCTCTGCCTCTCCAAAGTACTACTAAAGATCAAACAGGACAAACCAAGGATGATACTGATTGGACCAGACTGGCCACGCCAACACTGGCTACCCCCTCTTGCGCAGTTTGTCACTGCTGTCTCCATGGCACCTGCCTCAGACCCCTACCCTGCTGTCACAGCAGGAGAGCCAGATTCTGCACCCTCCGCTTGAAACACTGGACCTGGCAGCCTGGCTAATTACCTAATCTCTCCGATGTTCATCGTGCATACAGCTGCAGTCATAACAGATGGGTTCTTCTGCCATCAGGCGGGTCCTCAGTCGGCCGAATTCCAAAGTCTAGGTCCGGCGTCGGTTGTCGTCGCTTCTTCCCTGACGTCAGAGCGACAGGGGTATAAAAGAACCAGCCAATGCCATTTTCTCCAGTCTTTCTTGCCGCGCGGTGCCCGAAGCAGAAGCAGTTCGCCAGTGCCAGTCGGCCAGCTCCTGAGATTACGAAAAATTTGGAAACCGAAGTCTTCTTAAAAGCTAAGTACCCCGTTGGGGAAACTTTTCTTGCCTCAGACCGATGTCAGACAAAGTTAATAATTGTATTTCTTGTGGGAAGCAAATACCGCATAAGGATTTCCATTCCCTCTGTATACCTTGTTTAGGCCCAGACCACGACGTCTCGGTCTGTCGCTTTTGTGCTACATTCAACAGACGCACTATTAAGCGTTGGGCGGAGTTCGCCCAGCATTATTTTGGGAAAGCATTTAACTATACTATGTTGTCGGATACTCCGACTCCGGTTTTGTCTAAAAAACGCAAAGACAAGGACCGACCCACGAGGTCCGCGGCCTCTACCAACACCATGCCAAAGCCGACTACATGTGGTCCGGTTCTCAATGAGGCACCTACGCAGCCCCTGACTACTGATGACCTGTCTTTGACGGTGTCTCCTGTGCCCGAAGTAGCAGGCTCCTCGGCCCACACCCCGACTACAGATACCGAAGCCACTCTTGGCGTTAAAACTCAGAATGTGGACAGGTCCACCTCCACTCAAGGTGTTTTCAGACCTTCCTCTTTATTCTCCATCAAGGCTTTCACAAAGTCTAAAGCAACCATGCACTCAGAGACCAGCTACACAGGGCCCATCTCCAGGCCCCATGCCCAAGAAACAGATGCTTAAAATGGCTGAGGATTTAATTACTCTTATCAGAGGTTCTCAGCCCCCTCCGGACAAAAGGCCTAGAGTGGAGGAAGATACCCCCTCCTCTGATCAGGGCTCCATTATTTCAGAGCACTCTGATGATCAGGAACTTTCTTACTCCCCTTTTGAAGACTCTGATGCGGAGGAGTCCATCCCTTCTGTATCCCCCCCTGAGGATTACTCATTTGGGGAAACTTTGCATACCTTAAGGGAACACTTCCACTGGGAAGGCCAGGATTATTCAGATTCCAAGAAAAGGCTCAGGGAATTTCTCTTGCTTCCTCAGCACAGGCCTCTGGCTATACCCCCTGTATTGGACATCCTAGATGATGTTTACTCGGAGGCCTGCCTTAACCCGGACTCTTTACCTCCAGCTCCAGTTAAACCTGACAGGTACTACAGGGTCCCTGACTCACACCAATTTCTATACAAGAGCCATGCTGCTGACCCAGAAACCATCTCACAGGGCCCCAAGGGAGTTAAGGCCTCCATTGCTAAAAATCCATTGCCTTCCGAGAGAGATTCCAGATCCTTAGAGAGGTGGGGAAAAAGGTATATACCTCGGCTACCTTATCCATGAGGGCCTTAAACTGTCAGTTTCATATGCTAAAATACCAACAGTTTTTGTTCTCACAATTGAAAAGTAAAATGTCACAACCTGAACAACCAGACTTGAAGGAGTTGCAGGATTTGATGCATAGTGCAGAACAAGTGGGTAAGCATACCTTACAATGTGGTTTTGATGCTCTAGAGGCCTCATGTAGAGCTGCTGTTACAGGCTCAGTCATACGTAGGCATGCCTGGCTCAAGGAACAAGCCTTGCCTGATCATGTCAAAGCTAAATTACTAGACGCCCCTCTTCAAAAGGATGTACTTTTTGGTACTAATGCTGAGGAGGTATTAAGGAAAATGGAGGAAAAGGCTAAATCAATGCAAACTGTGAAAGAATTTCTACAGGTTCAACCCCCACGTTTTAGTAGAAATTGGCCTTCCAAAAACTGGTCCTTTCCTGCCACAGACAGACCCCAAAGAGGCAGATACAGGCGCCCGAGGGGCAGAGGACTATCCCAAGGATCGTATAGAGGCAGACAGTGGCAAGCTCCTACACAAAGAGGTGGTGAGGACAACTCGCAATCTTTCAGAAAGCAAACCCAATGACTTTCCCCTTTGCATGCCAACCAGGTCTCAAATGGCAGCCCCCTTAGGAGGAAAGCTGGCATTATTTTCAAAAAATTGGCATATTGTCACAAAGGACAAATGGATCCTGGACATTATAAACAGAGGCTACAAATTCCATTTTCACACCCTTCCAAAAATGAGAGGCATGCCAAACCTGTCACACAATCAAAGGGCAGAGGCACAAAGGCAAATTACAGATCTCATAAACATGAAAGCTATTCAAGAGGTACCTACATTACGAACAAGGTCAAGGTTTTTATTCCAGGCTATTTCTGGTGCCAAGGAAGGGAAAAGATTGGAGACCTATTTTGGATCTATCCATCCTAAACACATTTCTACTCGTACCATAATTCAAGATGCTCACTCTACAGCAACTTCTTCCCATGCTGGGCAAGGAGTCTTGGCTGGTAACACTAGACCTCAAGGAGGCATACCTGCATGTCCCAATCAGACAAAATTGCAGAAGGTACCTCAGATTTCTTGCAGGTTCAACCCATTATCAATTCTCTGCATTGCCCTTTGGCTTATCTACTGCGCCCAGAGTATTCACGAAATGCCTGGCATCAGTAATTGCCTACTGCAGACTTCAAGGGATACAAATATATCCCTATTTGGACGACTGCCTGATCCAAGCGGACAGCAAGCACATTCTTCTGAAACATCTGGCTTATGTAATAATGTTATTGAACTCTCTGGGATACACAGTCAACAAAAACAAATCAAGGCTAATACCCTCTCGGAAGATAATTTTCCTGGGTGCCATTTTGGACACAAACACCCAGATGGCCTACCTCACGAAAGAGAAGCAGGGGCAACTAATCCAATACTTCAGAACACTAGCAAATTGCACCAGGCTGACTGCAAGGAAAATCCTGCACGCTCTGGGGTTCATGGCATCTTGCATCTTACTAATCCCATGTGCAAAGCTGCATATGAGGAAACTATAATGGTACCTGAAAAACATATGGTCTCAACACAGCCACAGTTTGGAAACAATAATACCACTAATTCCATGTCTGCAAAAGGAATTTCTGTGGTGGGCTCAAGCATGTCAAACAAACACAGGTCTTCAATTCAGCAAGCCTCAAGCAAATCAAGTCATCACAGCAGATGCCTCGGACTACGCCTGGGGGGCACACATGACAGATCTGTGCATTCAGGGCAAATGGACCCAAAAAGAAAAGCACCTTCACATCAATCAAAAAGAAATGCTAGCAGTAATAAATGCTATTATAGCTTTCAAGGACCTTCTACAACCAGGTCAACTATTGATAAGAACGGACAACACCACAGTTATGTGGTACATAAACAAGCAGGGAGGAACACATTCTTACCCCCTATGCAGACTGGCCATGTCACTTTGGAACATGGCCATGGACTTACAAATGGAAATACAAGCACAGTACTTGCTAGGCAAGGAAAACACACTGGCAGACAACCTAAGCAGGAATATGACAGATCCACACAAATGGAAGTTGCATCCAAAAGTTTTTACAGAAATAATCCAAGAATGGGGAAGGCCAGACATAGATCTCTTTGCCTCCCACAAAATTCATCAATTGACAAAATTCTGTTCAAGGATCTTCCATCCAAAGGCCTGGAGAGTGGACGCTCTCTCTTTAAGTTGGACATCAATGACAGTTTATGCCTTCCCAACTCTTCCTCTGCTGCCCAAAGGTCTATTGAAGACCTGAGCAGACAGACCAAAGATGATCCTCATTGCTCCGGACTGGCCAAGGCAACACTGGTACCCACTCCTGAGGAGCCTGACGCATTCCCCACCATGGACCCTGCCTCTAATGCCTCTTCTTCTGACTCAGCACAGCTTCAAAACTCTTCACAGTCAGCTAAAAACACTCAATCTAGCCGCATGGAAGATTCCTTAGCATCACAGCAGGCCCTACTCTCCAAGGAGGTGCAGGATGTCATTTTGGAGGCCAGGCGGCCATCAACTAGAAAAGCTTACACTGCAAAATGGAAACGTTTTTGTGTCTGGAATGAGAAAAAGGGCCAGGACCCTGGAAAACTGAATTTACCTCATATACTACAATATTTGGCTGAACTGCTAAGCAGTGGACTTTTTCTCCTCCATCAAAATCCATGCCTCAGCCAATACTGCAGAATACAACACTGATCCACCTTTATTCTCTCACCCTCTCTTAAGACAGTTCCTCAGAGGGGCTAAGAATTTAAGACCTCCAAGGAAACAACCAATACCTGCTTGGGATCTTAATTTAATTCTGGAAAAACTGACCTTGCCTCCTTTTGAGCCAGCTGCCTCATCAAATTTGCAATATTTGTCCTGGAAAACAGCTTTCCTTCTGGCTATCACCTCAGCTCGTAGAGTTTCAGAACTACAGGCTGTCATGGCTGTCCAGCCTTTTATCATCTTCCATCAGGACAGAGTTTCCTTACGAACCAACCTGTCTTTTATGCCTAAAGTGGTATCCAGGGTAGCTTTAAATCAGGCCATACATTTACCTACTTTTTATCCTAATCCTCAAAACAAAGGGGAGAGATTACTACATTCCTTGGACATCCACAGACAACTGCGTTATTTGGACAGAACAAAACCTTTCAGAAAATCAGAACAGCTCTTTGTGGCCTATGCGGTAGGAGCTCAAGGAAAGCCAATTTCCAAACAGACAATCTCAAAATGGATAGCCCACTGCATATGCTTTTGCTATTCCTTTCATGGCAAAACTGTACCTACAGGCATTAGAACTCATTCCACCAGGGGCACAGCCACCTCTGCAGCCTTCCTCAGAGGAGTTCCTACCAAGGATATTTTGGAAGCAGCCACTTGGAGTTCTGTGCATACCTTCTCCAAGCACTACATCCTACCATTATACTCCAAATCTAGAGCAGGCTTTGCCACTGCAGTCTTGCAGGGCATTTTGGCTCCTCCTAGTTCCACCTAGTGCCTACCACCCCTTTCTTAGCTTTGGGATTCTACCCATCTGTTATGACTGCAGCTGTATGCACGATGAACATAGTACAGTTTTGTACCTACCATAAATGTAGATGTTCGAGTGCTAATACAGCTGCAGTCCAGGTTTCCCTCCCTCCTTCCCCTCTAGGGGTATTCTTTTATGGTGTATTTGCTTGCGACTACTGTTTTTTGATTATATTGCATTGCATTATTACATAATTTTATGTATTGCCTTCCTTCTGGGGGCACCTGACATCTGGGGCAAGAAAAACTGAAGAAAATGGTGTCGGCTGGTTCTTTTATACCCCTGTCGCTCTGACGTCAGGGAAGAAGCGACGACAACCGACGCCGGACCTAGACTTTGGAATTCGGCCGACCGAGGACCTGCCTGACTGCAGGAGAACCCATCTGTTATGACTGCAGCTGTATTAGCACTCTAACATCTACATTTATGGTAGGTACAAAACTGTACTTTACCATCCCTCAGTAAAGAAGTGTTGGATGTCATTTTGGAGGCAAGGAGGCCTTGTACTATAACATTTTATGCTTAAAAATAGAAAAGATTTTGTGCCTGGAATCAAACTCCAGAGATGGACCCAGCAGCGCGCAATTTACCTCAGATTCTTCAATACTTAAATAAGATGCTTCACAAGGGCCTTTATTTTTCCTCCATCAAAATTCACACCTCAGCCATTTCAGCTCAGTACAACATTGAACCAGCTCTCTTCTCTCATCCACTACTCAAGCAGTTCCTCAGAGGGGCCAAAAACTTAAGACAACCCAGGAGAGCCCCAACTCCAGCCTGGGACCTTAACTTTGTATTGGAAAAACTCACTCTTCCTCCTTTTGAGCCAGCTGCAAGTGCAGAGTTAAAATTCCTTTCTTGGAAAACTGCCTTCCTTTTAGCAATTGCTTCAGCAAGAAGAGTATCTGAATTACAGGCCCTTATGGCAGTGGAGCCTTTCATCATCTTTCATGCGGACAGGGTGTCTCTCAGGACCAATCCCTCCTTCATGCCCAAGGTGATATCCAGTGTGGCTCTTAATCAGTGCATTCATTTGCCAACCTTCTTTTCTAATCCACAGAACAAAGGGGAACGTATACTGCACTCCTTAGATGTACACAGGCAACTTTAGATTTTACTTGGACAGGACTAAACCTCAAAGGAAATCTGAAAAACTGCTGGTGGCATTTGCTGCAGGGGCAGAGGGGAAGGCTATTTCAAAGCAAACCATTTCTAAATGGATAGGCCATTGCATTCATTTCTGCTATAAGCACCATCGAAAACCTATCCCATAAGGGATTAGACCCTATTCAACCAGGGCTGCATCTACCTCTACAGCCTTTCTCAGAGGTGTCCCTACCAGGGACATCCTAGAAGCTGCTACCTGGAGTTCTGTACATACTTTCACCGAGCATTACCATTTACCAATTTTCCTCTAAATACAGAGCTGGCTTTGCCAGTGCAGTCTTGCAGGGCCTTATAGCTGGTCCTAATGCTAAATTCCTCCTCCCATCCTTAGCTTTGGGAATCTTCCCAAATTTGATGACTGCAACAGTGAAGCACGAAGAGCATAGTACAGTTGCGTACACTTACCATAAATGTAGATGTTCAAGTGTATTCACTGTTGCAGTCCTGGTTACCCTCCCTCCAGCCCCGTGACTTCTTTTGGCTATATCTCTACTCTCCTTTACTATGCTTAAAAGCTTTTTGGTGTATTTGCTTTTTGTTGGAGGTATAACTTTGTGTGTGTGTGTGTGTGTGTGTATATATATATATATATATATATATATATATATATATATAGTTGTGTCTTTCGGCTTTTAGGGGGTCGCCACAGCATAACTCCAGTCTGCTAATGATTGGTAGTTGATTTTTACGTGCCAAGTTACCAGCCCTGACGCACAACCGTCAACGAAGGTACGCCCATTCATGCATGTCTCCACGCAGAAGATGCTCTAGCTGAGAATCAAACCAGACAGCGTCTTACTGTGAGGCGACAATGCTACCACAGCACCACCACCGCGGGTTTATGTGTATATATATATATATATATATATATATATATATATATATATATATATATATATATATATATATATATATATATATATATATATATATATATATATATATATATATATATATATATGCACACACACACACACAGATATATATATATATATATATATATATATATATATATATATATGTGTATATAGATATGTATAATTGCTTCCCATTAGGGAGGCACCTGACATCTGGGGCAAGAAAAACTGATGAGATGGCGTCGGCTGCATGCTTTATACCCCTGACTACCTGACAGCAACCGACACCGGACCCAAGACTTTGATAATCAGGCCGACTGAGGGCTATTGCAAGCAGATAACCCAAATGTGATGACTGCAACAGTGTATACACTCGAACATCTACATTTATGTTAAGTGTACACAACTGTACTTTCTCAGTAAAGGTGGTGGTCTTGATTACCGTTAAATCTGCTAAAAAAATATTTGAGATGCAGGCCCTTGTGCAAAGAATCATTCCTCATCTTCTTCAAGGATAAAGTAATATGCCCAGGGTAAAAACAGAATTTATCCCTGTACCAGGCTGGCAACCCCAGTGTATTTCCATCACCCCAGAACAAAGGGAAACAACTCTTGCATTCCTTTTATGTACATAAGTAGCTGAGGATGTTCATCGTGTTTCACTGTTGCAGTCATTACACTTGGGTTATCCTGCTGGCAGGCTACCCGCAGTCAGCCTGAATTGCAAAGTCCTGGTCCGGCGTCGGTTGCTGTCGCCTCTTCCCTGACGTCAGTGTGCCATGGGTATATAAGATGCAGCCAACGCCATTTTCTTCAGTCTTTCTTGCCGTGCGGTGCCCGAAGCAAAAGCAGTTCGCAAGTACCGGTCGGCCGACTCCTGAGATTTTCGAAGTAGAATTTCAGATCCGAAGTCTTCAATAAAGTTAAGTACCCCGTTGGGGAAACTTTTTCTTGCTCCAGACTGATGTCAGTAAAAGGTAACAGTTGTATTTCTTGTGGGAAGCAAATACCTCATAGCGATTTTCATTCTTACTGTATTCCTTGCCTAGGCCCTGACCACGACGTTGCTCGTTGTCGGTTTTGTGCTAGATTTAACCAACGCACTATTAAGCATCGGTACGATTTTGCTTTCCATTACTTTGGCCTAAGGTTTAACTATATAATGCCGTCAGAACAGCTGATGACCGGAGTTCATAAAAAGTGCAAGGAAAAAGAAAAGGACAGGCATCCGAGGTCCAAAACAGACGAAGCCTCTTCTAGGCCATTCTCCGGTTCTCAGTGAGGTGCTTTCGCAGCCCCTGACACCCACTACCTCAGAGCCACAGGCCCCCTCCGACTCCCACATGGAGACAACTAGGTCTCTGGAAACTCAAGATGGTCATCGTGTTACACTGCTGCAGTCATTACACTTGGGTTATCCTGCTGTCAGGCGGTTCCCCAGTCGGCCTGAGTTCCAAAGTCTTGGTCCGGCATCGGTTGCTGTCGCCTCCTCCCTGACGTCAGTGCAACAGGGGTATATAAGATGCAGCCGACGCCATTTTCTTCAGTCTTTCTTGTCGCGTGGTGCCTGAAGCAAAAGCAGTTCGCAAGTGCCGGTCGGCCGACTCCTGAGATTTTCATTCCGAATCCAGAACCGAAGTCTTCTACATAGCTAAGTACCCCGTTGGGGAAACTTTTTCTTGCCTCAGACCGATGTCAGTAAAAGTTAATAACTGTATTTCTTGTGGGAAGCAAATACCTCATAAGGATTTCCATTCCTATTGTATCCCATGCCTAGGCCCAGACCACGACGTCACTGGTTGTCAGTTTTGTGTAGGTTTAACAAGCGCACTATTAAACGTCGGTTTGATTTTGCCCGACATTATTTTGGCAGAAAATTCAATTACACCATGCCATCGGAACTTCCGACGACCAGAATACATAAAAAGCGCAAAGACAAGGACAGGCATCTGAAGCCCAAAACTGACGACGAGGCCTCTTCTAGGCTGATCGCCGGTTCTCAGCGAGGTGCCTTCGCAGCCCCTGACGACCGCTTCTGCAGAACCGCAGACTGCCTCCGACTCCCATGTGGAGCTGGCTGGGCCTTCGGATGCTCAAGTTTTTCAGCCTACCGAAACTAACCCTTCAGAGGGAACTGAAGTAGCTGAGCAATCCACAGCTTCAGAGGGTGTTTTCAGACCTACTCAGTTGAGCATTAAACCCTCTGCTTAGTCTAAGCCTCCCTTAAAAACAAAGAAACAATTACAGCGTTCTCCAGGACAGGCCTCCATACCTAAGAAACAAATGCTCAAAATGGCCGAAGACCTTATCACCCTTATCAGGGGGTCCCATCCCCCTCCTGATAAAAGGCCCAGACAGGATGCAGACTATGACTCATCCAACCAGGTGTCCATTTCTTCAGATTCATCCTCAGAACTAGGGTATTCTTTACCCCCCCCCCCCTTAAGAGGATTCTGATGCTGTGGAATCAATTCCATCAGCCTCTCCGCCTGAGGACTACTCCTTTGGGGAAACCTTACATACCATGAGGGAGCATTTCCATTGGGAAGGCCAGGATTATTCATAATCCAAGAAAAGGCTCAGAGACTTCCTTTTATTACCTCAACACAGACCCCTTGCCATTCTGCCAGTATTAGATATTGTGGATGATGTGTATACTGAATCCAGCTTAAATCCTGATTCCTTACCTCCAGCCCCAGTTAAACCTGACAGATATTACAGAGTCCCTGACTCACACAAATTTCTTGTATAAAAGCCCTGTTGCTGACCCTGAAACTATTTCTCAGGGACCCAAAGGGATTAAGGCCTCATCAGCAAAAACACCCAGTTCCCTGTGACAGAAATTCCAGAGCATTAGACAGATGGGGAAAGAAAGTATATATGTCTGCAACTTTAGCAATGAGAGCCTTAAATTGTCAGTTTCACATGCTAAAATATCAGCAATTTTTGATGTCTCAGTTGAAACAAAAAATGCTTCCAGATTCAGATCCTCCTAATTTTAAAGAAATGCAGGATTTATTGCATGCAGCTGAACAAGTGGGAAAACGCACTTTGCAATGTGGTTTTGATTCTTTAGAAGCCTCCTGTATAGCAGCAGTTACAGGCTCTGTCATTAGAAGGCATGCTTGGTTAAAAGAACATACGTTACCAGATCATGTTAAAGCAAAATTATTGGATGCACCTTTGCAGCGGGATGTGTTATTTGGAGTTAAAACAGAAGAGGTATTAAAGAAGATGGAGGATAAGGCAAAATCTATGCAAACGGTGAAGGATTTCTTACAGGTTCAGCCTCCTCGATTTAGCAGAAATTGGCCAACAAAGAATGGGTCGTTTCCAGTTAGACAGACCTCAAAGGGGCAGATACAGACGTCCAAGAGGTAGAGGTCAATCACAAGGTCCTTACAGGCCTTGACAGTGGGGTGCACCAGGTCAGAAGGAAGGGGAAGACGGGCCCCAATCATATAAAAAGCAACCACAATGACTTCAGCTCTCTCTTGGCAGCCCCTTCTCTCTTAGGCTGTGGCACTTTCAATCACAGTTGGCTTCTCTATCAATTGACAAATGGGTTCTCACATATTGTATCTCACATTGTATCTCAGTGCTTTCACACTCTTGCCACACACCCCTGCCAAGGTTAAAAGGGCCAACCAACCCGCCAGGCTGAAAAACAATTATGAAACTCATGGACATGATATCTATTCAAAAGGTAAAAAGGTAGGAACTCATTTAAGACAAGGACTTCAAGATTCTTTTCTTTTCCCAGCCCATCCTAAAGCCTAAGCCTGGAGGCCCATTTTGGATCTGTCTTCTAAACACTTAACTGGATGTTCAAAATGTTGACACTGACAGCAGCTCTTCATGCTGCCATGCTAAGCAAAGCTTGATTGTTGACCTTGGACTCAAGGAGGCCTCCCAGTCCCTATCAGACAAAACTGCAGAAGAAGATTCCTCAGATTAGCTGGTTCAATGCACTACTATCAATTCTCTCTGCCCACTGCCCTTTGGCTTATCTACTCAGGGCCACAAAAGAGCCTGGCACCAGTAATTGCATTTTGCAGACAGAAGGAATTCAAATTTATCCGCACTCCTGACCTGCTGATTCAGCTTGGTAGAGAGCAAGGACATTCTTCTAAAGCACTGGCATATGTGAAAAGTTGCCTGGGTTACACCACACAGTGAACAAAAAAAAAATCAAAACTAGTGCCCTCACAAGAGATAATATTCCTGGGTGCCAACTTGAACACAACGGCCCAGATGGCTTATCTCGCACCATATAAGCAAGGACAACTGACTCAATACTTTCAATTTATGGCAACAAAGACCCAACTCCCTGCAAGAAAATTTCTGCAGGCCTTGGGTTACATGGCATCTTGCATACTACTAATTCCATATGCCAGACTGCATATGAGGAAACTACAATGGTACCTAAAGAGTGTATGGTCTCAACACTGTCAAAGTTTGGAAACAATTACACCACTAATTCCTTGCCTTCAGCAGGAGTTTCGATGGTGGGCTCAAGCTGGTCACCTCGGCAAGGGACAGCCTTTCACTCAACCCACAGCCAGGCAAACACTGACAACAGATGCATCTGATTACGCCTGGGGAGCACACATGGCAGGAAAATGTATTCAGGGCGAGTGGCCCGCAGAACAAAGGCATCTTCACATCAATCAAAAAGAAATGCTAGCTGTACAAAATGCCCTTATAGCTTTCAAGGACCTGCTGCATCCAGGACAACAATTACTAAAGACAGACAACACCACAGTTATGTGGTACAGAAACAAGCAAGGGGGCACACACTCTTACCCCCTCTGCAGACAAGCCATGACCTTGTGGAACACAGCTCTAGACTACCAAGTTCATCTGCAAGCCCAATTCCTGCCAGGAGAGAAAACATGCTGGTAGACGACTTAAGCAGAAACATCATGGATCCCCACGAATGGGAATTGAATCCACAAATATTCAGAATGATAACACAGAAATGGTGGAGCCCGGACATAGATCTGTTTGCATCCCCAATGAATTGTCAACTACAGAAATTCTGCACAAGGAGTTACCATCCACAAGCATGGAAAGTGGATGCCCTCTCATTCAGCTGGAAAAACCTACAAGTATACGCTTTCCCTCCTCTACCTCTCCTTCCAAAGGTACTCATAAAAGCCAGGCAAGAAGAGCCAAAGATGATCCTAATTGTACCAGACTGGCCACGCCAGCACTGGCACCCAATCTTAAAGAACTTAGCACAAGAACCACCCTGGATTTTGCCTCAAATCCCACATTTGCTGACTCAGCACAACAATCAGATACTTAACAGCCCGCTAAAGACCTTAAACCTAGCTGCATGGAAAATTCCTTAGTCAAACAAGCTCTGCCTCTCTCCAAAGCTGTTATGGATGTCATTCTGGAGGCCAGAAGGCCTAGTACCAGTAAAGCCTATTGGGATAAATGGAAGAGATTCTGTGCCTGGAACCAGGCTCACAGCCTTGACCCTCTTGTCCCAAACATTCCTCAGATACTACAATATTTAACTGAGATGCTGGACAAGGCCCTCTCCTTTTCATCCATCAAGATCCACGCCTCTGCCATTTCTGCTCATTACAACACGGATCCACCAATTTTCTGTAATCCTTTGCTAAAACAGTACCTCAGAGGGGCTAAAAACATAAGACCGCCCCGTAGAGCCACCTACTCCAACTTGGGACCTCAACTTTGTTTTGGAAAAATTAACTTTACCTCCTTTTGAGCCAGCTAACACAGCAGAATTAAAAATATATCTCTTGGAAAACTGCTCTGCTGCTGGTAATAACATCAGCACGAAGAGTTTCAGAATTACAGGCACTAATGGCAGTGGAACCTTTCCTCATTTTTTGCCAGGACAGGGTGTCTTTAAGAACTAACCCTACATTTATGCCAAAGGTGGTATCAAGTGTGGCTCTAAACCAAACTATTCACTTGCCTACTTTTTATCCAAAACCACAGAATAAAGGGGAGAGACTACTGCATTCTTTGGACATTCACAGGCAGTTACGCTTCTACTTGGACAAAACCAAGGTTTTCAGAAAATGTGAGCAATTATTGGTACTGTATGCTGCAGGAGCACAGGGAAAAGCCATTTCAAAACAGACCGTTTCAAAATGGATAGGACATTGTATACGTTTCTGCTATACACACCATGGGAAACCTGTACCTAGCAGCATTAGATCTCAATCCACCAGGGCAACAGCCACTTCAACTGCCTACCTCAGAGGAGTACCCACCAAGGATATTTTGGAAGCAGCAACATGGAGTTCTGTGCATACCTTCACCAAGCATTACCATTTGCCTTTATACTCCACATCCAGAGCTGGCTTCTCCACTGCTGTGCTGCAGGGCCTTATAGCCACCCCTAATGCCTTATAGAACCAGCCACCCTACCTCAGCTTTGGGATTCCACCCAAGTGTAATGACTGCAGCAGTGTAACACGATGAACATAGTACAGTTTTGTACCTACCATAAATGTAGATGTTCGAGTGTAAACACTGCTGCAGTCCAGGTTACCCTCCCTCCTTCCCCTCTTACTTGTTGGTACATACCTATGTCTTCCACCCTTCACTACCTATGGGGAGTATTTGCTGGTAACTGAAAGTTGTTGTTTGCTTTTCTTATGTATACTTTACTAGCAATTTGAATTACCTACCTATTTGGGGGCACCTGACTTCTCGGGCAAGAAAAACTGAAGAAAATGACGGCTGCATCTTATATACCCCCTGTCGCACTGACATCAGGGAGGATGCGACAGCAATCGACGCCGGACCAAGACTTTGGAACTCAGACTGACTGGGGAACCGCCTGACGGCAGGATAACCCAAGTGTAATGACTGCAGCAGTGTTTACACTCGAACATCTACATTTATGGTAGGTACAAAACTGTACTGTATTGGGCCTGCGGAAACTACTCCCTCAGATGGGTCCAGAGCCGCTGAGCAGGCATCGGCTTCTGAGGGTGTTTTCAGACCTACACAGCTTTCTATCAAGTCTAAAACACCTTTAAAGACAAAGAAACAAGTACAGCATTCACCTGGACAGTCTTCCATGCCTAAGAAACAGATGCTTAAAATGGCCGAGGACCTAATTACTTTGATCAGGGGTTCCCATCCCCCTCCTGATAAAAGGCCTAGGCAAGACACTGGCTATGATTCCTCTGATCAGGTTTTATTTCTTCTGATTCCTCTTCATAACAGGGATATTCTATTCCTCCCTATGAGGACTCTGATGCTGAAGAATCTATCCCTTCAGCCTCTCCTCCTGAGGACTATTCTTTTGGGGAAACCCTGCACAGTATGAGGGAACATTTCCACTGGGAGAGCCAAGATTATTCAGAATCCAAGAAAATGCTCAGAGATTTTCTTTTATTGCCTCAGCACAGACCTCTTGCTATCCCTCCTGTATTAGACATTGTAGATGTATTTTCTGAGTCCAGTCTGTCTCCTGATTCTTTACCCCCTGCACCAGTTAAGCCAGATAGGTATTAGTGTTCCAGATTCACATAAATTTCTTTATAAAAACCCTGCTGCTGACCCAAAAACTATATCTCGGGGTCCCAAAGGGATCAAGGCTTCCACTGCAAAAAAAACCCTGTTCCCTCTGATAGGGATTCTAGAGCTCTGGACAGATGGGTGAAAAAGTTTACACCTCATTTACTTGAGCTGTAAGGCCTTTAAACTGCCAGTTTCACATGCTTAAATATCAGCAATACCTAATGTCTCTGCTAAAACAGAAAATGCTGACAAACTCTGAATGTCCTGAAAACAAGGAAATGCAGGATTTATTGCATGCAGCGGAACAAGTGGGAAAACATACTTTGCAATGTGGTTTTGATTCACTAGAGGCTTCTTGCAGGGCCGCAGTTACGGGTTCTGTCATTCGAAGGCATGCTTGGTTAAAGGAACAGAGTCTGCCTGATCATGTTAAAGCAAAATTATTGGATGCTCCATTACAGCATGATACTTTGTTTGGTGTTGAGGCAGAAGAGGTGTTAAAGAAAATGGAGGATAAAGCTAAATCAATGCAGACAGTCAAGGATTTTGTACAGGTTCAGCCACCCAGGTTTAGCAGGAACTGGCCTTCTAAGAATTGGTCCTTTCCAGTGTCAGACAGGCCACAAAGAGGCAGATACAGATGCCCTAGAGGCAGATCTCAGGCCCAAGGCTCATACAGGCCTAAACAATGGGGTGCTCCTGCCTCCAAAAGCGGAGAAGACAAATCACAACCTTATAGGAAACAGTCCCAGTGACTTCCCACTGCCAATGCCAAGCACTTTTCTCACAAAATTGGCACGATTACCCAGGACAAATGGGTACTGAATATTGTTTCTCAGGGCTACAGGTTCCACTTTCACACCCTGCCAAAGACTAAATGTATGCCAGACCAGCCACACAATCAATGGGCAGAGGCACAAAAAGCAAATTTCATCTCTCATGGGACTTGAGGGCTATTCAAAGAGTACCACAGCAAGAGCAGGGCCAAGGGCTTTACTCAAGACTTTTCTTGGTACCCAGAAAGGACAAAGCTTGGAGACCAATACTGGACCTGTCTATTGTAAATACTTTTCTGGAAGTTCCAAAATTCAAAATGTTGACACTACAGCAACTTCTGCCCATGCTGGGCAAGAAGGCTTGGCTCGTAACTTTGGACCTCAGAGGCATACCTGCATGTCCCAATCAGGCAATCTTGCAGAAGATGCCTCAGATTCATAGTTGGCTCAATGCACTACCAATTCTCTGCACTGCCCTTTGGCTTATCTACTGCACCCAGGGTCTTCACAAAATGCCTGGCATCAGTAATTGCATTTTGCAGACAAGGAATTCACATATATCCCTACTTGGATGACTGCCTTATTCAAGCAGAAAGCAAGGACATTCTATTAAATAATCTGGCATTCATAAAAAGATTACTAATTTGCCTAGGGTACACAGTAAGTGAAAAGAAATCAAAACTAGTGCCCTGTCATGAGATAATATTCCTGGGTGCAAGCGTAAATACAACTGCCCATATGGCTTATCTCACGCCAGACAAAGGCAACTGACTCATTACTTCCAAATGATGGCAACAAAGACCCAGTTACCTGCAAGTAAAATTCTGCAGGCTTTGGGCTTCATGGCATCCTGCATTCTGCTAATTCCATATGCAAGACTGCATATGAGGAAGCTACAGTGGTATCTAAAAAGTGTTTGGACTCGACAGTGTCACATTCTGGAAACAGTAATTACTCTCATTCACTGCCTGCAACAGGAGTTTCGATGGAGGCCACTGGCCTGTCACCACAACAAGGGACAGCCATTCACTTTACCCACAGCCAGGCAGACACTAACAACAGATGCATCGGATTATGCCTGGGTTGCACACATGGCAGAAAAATGTATTCAGGGCTCGTGGCCCACAAGCCAAATGCATCTTCATATCGATCAAAAAGAGATGCTAGCTGTACAGAATGCCCTGACAGCCTTCAAGGATCTACTCCATCCAGGACAACTGTTGCTAAAGACGGACAACACTACAGTCATGTGGTACATAAACAAGCAAGGGGGCACACATTCCTACCCCCTCTGCAGGCAAGCCATGAACTTGTGGAACACAGCATTGACCTATCAAGTGCATCTGCAAGCACAATTCCTGCCAGGAAAGACAAATACTCTGGCAGACGAACTAAGCAGAAACCTCATGGACCCTCATGAGTGGAAACTAGATCCACAAGTCTTCAGCTTGATAACAAGGAAATGGGGATGCCCAGACATAGATCTATTTGCCTCCCCTCACAACTGTCAACTACAGAGATTCTGCACAAGGACTTATCACACACAAGCATGGAAGGTGGATGCTCCATCATTCAGCTGGAAAACCCTGACATTTTATGCCTTTCCACCACTGCCTCTCATCCCCAAGGTACTCCTAAAGGTCAGACAAGAGAAGCCAAAAATGATTTTGATTGCCCCAGACTGGCCACGCCAGCACTGGTACCCAATCCTAAAAAGCTTGTCTCAAGGCCCAGCCTGGACTTGACCTCAAATTCCTCATCTTCTGACCCAACAAAACAATCAGATCCTGCACAGCCAACTCAGAACCTTAAATCTGACTGCATGGCGAATAGTATAACCATTCAGAATACACCTCTCTCTAAAGCAGTTATGGATGTCATTTTGGAAGCCAGGAGGCCCATCACCAGAAAATCTTAGGCAGAAAAATGGAAGAGATTCTGTGCTTGGAATCAGGCGCAAGGAATTGAACCGCTTGTTCCAAATATCCCTCAGATTTTACAATACCTAACTGAGATGCTGGACAAGAGCCTATCCTTCTCATCAATTAAGATCCATGCCTCTGCCATTTCAGCTCATTACAATACGGAACCACCTATATTTTCACATCCATTGCTAAGGCAGTAGCTCAGAGGGGCCAAAAACATAAGACCTCCAAGGAGAGCACCAATACCTGCATGGGATCTCAATTTTGTCTTGGAAAAGCTCACACTGCCTCCTTTTGAGCCAGCCAATACAGCTGAGATAAAATTCTTATGGAAAACAGCTCTGCTTCTAGCAATAACTTCAGCAAGAAGAGTATCAGAGTTACATGCATTAATGGCAGTTGAACCTTTTATCTTTTTCCATCCGGACAGGGTTTCTCCAAGGACAAACCCAACATTTATGCCAAAGGTAGTATCCAGTGTGGCTCTTAATCAAACCATTCATTTGCCTACTTTTTATCCAAATCCCCAGAATAAAGGGGAGAGACTTCTGCATTCTTTGGACATACACAGGCAGCTACGCTTCTACTTGGACAAAACTAAGACTTTCAGAAAGACTGAGCAACTTTTAATAGCATATGCTGCAGGATCACAAGGAAAGGCTTTCTCAAAGCAGACTATTTCAAAATGGATAGGACACTGCATTCGTTTCTGCTCTGCACAGCATGGCAAATCAGTGCCTAAGGGCATTAGGCCACATTCAACCAGGGCAGCAGCCACATCAGCAGCCTTTCTCAGAGGAGTACCAACCAAGGAAATTTTGGAGGCTGCAACTTGGATTTCAGTGCACACTTTTGCCAAGCACTACCACTTACCTCTTTACTCTAAATCCAGAGCAGGCTTTGCCTCTGCAGTTCTGCAGGGCCTCATAGCCACTCCTAATTATATTTAGACCCAGCCGCCCAACCTCAGCTTTGGGATTCAACCCAAGTGTAATGACTGCAGCAGTGAAACACGATGAACATCGTACATTTGTGTACCTACCATAAATGTAGATGTTCGAGTGTATTCACTGTTGCAGTAAGGTTACCCACCCACCATCCCCCTTTCTTTGCTGGGACTTATCTGTACTTCTCTATTCTATACAACCTATGTGGTGTATTTGCTTGTAGATGAAGGTATGGATGTTCTTCATCTCACATTGCTGCAGTCCTTACATATGGGTAGTCCGCTGTCCTCGGTCGGCCCGAATACCAAAGTATTAGGCTGACGTCGGTCAAGGCGCTTATAACTGACATCAGGACGTCAGGGTACAAAAGCGCATGACCGACGTCATATCCTCAGTCTTTTTTGCCGCATGGTCCGATGCAGAAGCAGCGTTGCAAGTGCCGTTCGGCGTTCTGAAATTTTTCGAGTTCGGAGTTTCAGACCAAATCCAAGTTGGCTAAGTACCCCGTTGGGGAATATTTTGGTTTTTTCTTGCCTCAGTGTATTACTGGATGCCAGAAAAAGTGAATAATTGTATTTCTTGTGGAAACAGATACCGCATAGGGATTATCATTCTTTGTGCATTCCTTGTTTGGGGCCTGAGCACGACATAGTCGGGTGTCGCTTTTGTGCTAGGTTTAATAAGCGCACTATTAAGTGAAGGTTAGATTGTGCTAGGCTGGTCTTCGGTAAGCGGTGCAATTATAATATGCCGTCGGATACTCGGCCGCTTCCTAAGAAGCGCAAAGACAAAGCGGTTAAACCCAGGCAAGATGAGTTGTCCGTTCCGGACGCTGGTTCTTTAGAGGCTTCAGTGGAACCGGTGGTTCCGATGGAGGCTTCTCTGGAGTCTCAGGGGGAGACTTTGATTTTACAGGATGTGGCCTCTCAAGAGGCAGGTCAGGCTGAAGGGGCTTCTCAGGTTTCTGTACTCCCCTCCCTTCCCAGGGTGGTTAGACCCTCTCCTTCTGTTTCCAAGGCTTCTTCCAGAGGCAGGCCAGGTTTAGCTTCTGTTGGTGTCAGTCCTAGTTCAGCAGGGTCTGTGCCTAAGAAGCACATGCTTAAAATGGCAGAAGATTTGATTACTCTGATTAGAGGTTCTTTGCCCCCTCCTGATAAGAGGCCTAGGGTGGAGCCAGAGTTGGAAAGTTTTGAACAGGCTTCGATGTTTCAGAGTCTTCGACTGAAGACTTGCAGGAGTACACTCCTTATTCTGATTCTGATGCAGAAGATTCCACTCCTTCTGCTTCTCCTCCAGAGGATTTTTCTTTTCAGAGACACTTCATTCTATGAGGGAACATTTTAAGTGGGAAGGTCAGGACTTCTCTGATTCACGGAAAAGGCTTAGGAATTTTTGTTTTACCTCAACATAGGCCCTTAGCTATACCCCTGTTCTGGATGTTGTGCAAGATGTATTTTCAGAGGCTTCACTTAATCCTGATTCTCTGCCTCCCGCCCTGTTAAACCGGATAGGTATTACAGGGTGCCTGAGGCTCATAAATATCTCTATAAGAGTTCTAGGGCGGACCCAGAAACTATTAGTCAGGGACCTAAGGGTGTCAGGGCCTCTGTTGTAAAGAATCCGGTTCCTCTAGATAAAGAGGCCAGAGCTTTGGATAGATGGGGAAAGAAGGTCTATACATCTTCTACCTTAGCAATGAGGGCTTTGAATTGCCAGTTTCATATGTTGAAATATCAGAATTTTCTTCTTTCTCAATTGAAATCTAAGGTGGATGCTCTGGCAGAAGGCATTGAGTGTAAAGAATTACAAGATTTGGTGCATATCTCTGAACAGGTGGGTAAGCATTCTTTACAGTGTGGTTTTGATGCTTTGCAGGCCTCTTCTAGGGTGGCTGCCACTGGTTCAGTTCTTCGCAGGCACGCCTGGCTTAAGGATCAGAATTTATCTGACCATGTTAAGACAAGGATTTTGGATGCTCCTTTGCAGTCTGAAGTGTGGTTTGGTCCACCTGTGGAGTCGGTCTTGAAGAAAATGAAAGACAAGGCTAAGTCTATGCAGACTGTTAAAGATTTTTTGCAAGTTCAGCCTCCGAAGTTTAGTAGAAATTGGCCTGCTAAGGGGTGGACGTATCCTTCTTCTGATTCTCAGTCTAGGGGTAGATCTAGACGTGGTAGGGGCAGAGCTCAGAGTTCCTTCAGACTTAGAACATGAAGTTCACCTGCACAATCTTCGAGTGAGGGCAGGGGCCAGTCCTTTCGTAAACAGGCCCAATGACCTACTTTTTCAGCTGCCAGATCCTTCTTGCCTGGCAACACCTTTGGGAGGACGGTTGGCACTCTTCAAGGAAAATTGGATTTTAATTACCCAGGACAAATGGGTATTGGATATCATACACCAAGGTTACAAGTTTTATTTCCATACCTTGCCTCCTTTCAAAGGCATGCCAGACGTTCCTCCTCAGCAAAGACTAGAGGCTCACAAACAGATTTCTCTACTACTTCAAATAGGAGCTATACAACCGGTCCCTCTGCCAGAAGTGGGCCTAGGATTTTATTCTCGCCTGTTTCTAGTTCCAAAGAAAGGGAACACGTGGAGACCAATTTTGGATTTATCTATTCTCAACACATATCTGGACATTCCCAAGTTCAAAATGTTGACGTTACAACAGCTTTTACCTCTGCTGGGCAAAGATCACTGGATGGTGACTCTGGATCTCAAGGAGGCTTACCTTCATGTTCCTATCAGGCCCAGTTGCAGGAAGTATCTGCGTTTTGGCTGGGACTTTTCATTATCAGTTCTCTGCATTGCCCTTTGGCTTATCTACTGCCCAGAGTGTTCACGAAGGTTCTGGCTCCAGTGATAGCTTTCTTCAGGCTAAGAGGAATACAAATCTATCCTTATTTGGACGATTGCCTGATTCTGGCTCAAGGAAAGGACGAACTTCTTCATCATTTACAGTATGTGATGGCAGTGTTAAGATGCCTAGGGTATTCTGTGAACGAAATAAAGTCCAGTCTAGTACCCTCTCAGGACATGTGCTTTCTGGGTGTGAGACTGAATACAGCATCCCAGATGGCCTTTTTGACCCCGGACAAACAAAAGAATCTTTCTCTTTATTTCCATCAGTTGTCTCGTCAGTCCAGGCTGACTGCAAGGACAGTCCTACAAGCCTTGGGGTTCATGGCATCTTGTATTCTGGTACTTCCCAATGCCAAACTGCATATGAGGAAGCTACAATGGTATCTCAAAAATGTATGGACGCAACACTGCCAAGATATGGACACTGTCATTCAGATAATACCTTGCATTCAAAAGGAATTTTTGTGGTGGGCTCAGGAATGTCACCTAAACAAGGGACTCTCTGTGACCCGACCAGAGGGGAGTCAGATTCTAACGACAGATGCCTCAGACAAAGCTTGGGGAGCTCATCTAAATGGAAAATGGGTACAAGACACGTGGCCTGCCAGACTTCAACATTTACATATCAACTTGAAGGAGATGTTAGCAGTCCAATTTGCATTGATAGCTTTCAAGGATTTACTTCTTCCAGGGCAGGTGTTGATTCAAACAGACAACACAACTGTCATGTGGTACATCAACAAGCAAGGGGACACATTCATACCCTCTATGCAGACAAGCAATGATTTTGTGGGAGACTGCTCTCAGTTTACAGCTAAATCTTCAGGCAAGGTTTCTGCCAGGAACACAGAACTCCTTAGCAGATGTGTTGAGCAGACAAATTATGGATCCCCACGAGTGGAAATTGGATCCTCATGTATTTCTATGGGGAACTCCAGACATAGATCTGTTCGCTTCTCCACTAAATTACCAGTTGCCAAAGTTTTGCACAAAAGGTTTCATCCCACAGCTTGGAAAGTGGATGCTCTCTCATTCAATTGGAGCAATCTTCACGTGTATGCCTTTCCACCACTGCCTCTCCTCCCAAAGGTACTCCTGAAGGTCAGACAGGACAAGCCAACCATGATTTTAATAGCTCCGATTGGCCTCGACAGCACTGGTACCCATTACTGAGAAGTCTGGTACGGAGCCTCCATGGCCTTTGCCTTCGATTCCACACCTGCTGTCTCAGGAGAACAGTCATTTACTCAATGTCAAACTTCACTCTCTGCATCTAACAGCCTGGCATATTCTGTTTTAAATCCTGAGGGTCTCAGCTTCCACAACAAGTTTTGAATGTTATTTTGGAGGCCAGGAGGCCTAGTACAAGGAAAGTTTACGCTGATAAATGGAGGAGATTTTTATTTGGAGTACAGCAAAGGACTTTGATGTTTCTAAACCTAATTTAAGTGTTGCTCTTCAATACCTTACTGAGTTATTGGACAAAGGTTTGTCCTTCTCCTCTATAAAGGTTCATGCTGCAGCAATTTCTGCTCACTATGACTGTGACCCACCATTATTTTCTCATCCTTTGTTTAAGCAATTCCTTAGAGGGGCAAAGAATATAAGACCCCACGAGAGCTCCTACTCCTGCTTGGGATCTCAATTTTGTGTTGGAGAAACTCACTCTACAACCTTTTGAGCCTGCAGCTACTGCCGAGTTGAAATATTTATCATGGAAGACTGCTTTTTTGTTGGCCATTACCTCTGCGAGAAGGGTTTCTGAATTACAGGCCCTTATGGCGGTTGAGCCTTTCTTAATTTTCCACAAGGATAGGGTGTCTTTGTACTAACCCTTCCTTTATGCCTAAAGTGGTTTCTAGTGTGGCTTTAAACCAAACTATTCATTTGCCTACTTTTTATGCAAACCCCAAAATAAAGGGGAGAAGATTTTGCACACTTTGGATATACACAGACAGTTGCGATATTATTTGAGCAGAACTAAAGGGTTCAGGCAGTCTCAGCAGTTGTTTGTTTCATTTGCTTTGGGTTCTCAGGGCAAACCTGTTTCAAAACAAACTATTTCTAAGTGGATTGGTTTTTGTATTGCTTTCTGTTATTCCCATCATGGTGAGGAGATTCCAGCTGGGATTAGGCCTCATTCCACTAGGGCTACTGCAACTTCTACAGCTTTTTTAAGGGGGGTGGCTACTAAAGATATTTTGGAGGCAGCTACTTGGAGTTCAGTGCATACTTTCTCTAAGCATTACCACCTTCCACTTTACTCTAAATCTAGGGCTGGATTTGCCACTGCAATTTTACAGGGCATTTTGGCAGCTCCTAATGCTTTATAGTTTTGCCATCCTCCCTTACCTCTGCTTTGGGATTCTACCCATATGTAAGGACTGCAGCAATGTGAGATGAAGAACATAGTACAGTTTTGTACCTACCATAAATGTAGATGTTCGAAGATCCACATTGCTGCAGTCCAATTTACCCTCCCTCCTTCCCCTCTGTAGTTAGAGGTGGTTGTCTGGTTTGGGTTGTAAATATTGTAAATATGGTTAGTGCAGGGGTGGTTGGTTGTTCTTTGCTGTTTTTTGGCTTTGGCCTTTCTTTTTAGGGCCTTCTGACATCTGGGGCAAGAAAAGACTGAGGATATGACGTCGGTCATGCACTTTTGTACCCTGACGTCCTGATGTCAGTTATAAGCGCCTTAACCGACGTCATCCTAATACTTTGGTATTCGGGCCGACTGAGGACAGTGGACTACCCATATGTAAGGACTGCAGCAATGTGGATCTTCGAACATCTACATTTATAGTAGGTACAAAACTGTACTTTTATTTTAGTGCATGCTCTTTATAAGCAATGTTGTTAGCCTACCCTTTTTTGGAGGCACCTGACATCTGGGGCAAGAAAATCTTAAGAAAATGGCGTCGGCTGCATCTTATATACCCCTGGCGCACTGACGTCAGGGAAGAGGTGACAGCAACCGACGCCGGACCAGGACTATGGAATTCAGGCCGACTGCGGATAGCCTGCCAGCAGGATAACCCAAGTGTAATGACTGCAACAGTGAATACACTCTAACATCTACATTTATGGTAAGTACACAACTGTACCTTTTGCATAGGGTGACAAATAAAATCTGGTCACATGTTCTCTTACTAAGGGCTGGAAGAAGATGCTAATTTAAATGCAATTTTTCCAAATGGTTACCATACTTCATATGCCTCCATTATTCCTTTCGTAATAAGAATTCCCCTGCATTTTAGGGCTGCTCCACTATGGCCACCACAGCTTTCCTTTGGGGGGGGGGGGGTCAGTGCACAGTGTTTTAGAAGCAGCTGCTAAGTTATCTATTCAAAAGTTTTTAAGACTTAACATTGTGGATATTGTATCAAGAGGTAGGGCAGGGTTTGTCACAGCTGTTATGCAGGGACTCCTGCAGCTATGCCATACCAGAGGCCAGCCATCTTCCAGTCCATAAGCTTGAGGAATCTTCCCAAGAGTCATTACTGCAGAAGTGAAATATATGATGCACACAATACAATTGTGTTAGGAACTTATACTCAAAATATCTCCAATTATGTTCATTGTTGCAGTTCCATTTGCCTGTTAACTTCTTTACTAGGCCCCCCCTTCCAATATGCTTGGGTAGCTGTGGATATTTTATTCACTTTTCCTCATTCTTTCTGTCTGTTGCCTTTATCAGGAGCCTTTTCTGCATAAGGCTGATGTAGAACCTGGAGATTTCAACTCTAGGGTCTTCTGGTTGGGCTGCCTTTCCGCAGGGTATCGCTGGCACCTTGGCACAAAAGACCTCATTAATTCAGCCTATCAGAGCAAAAAACATCTGAAGATGTGCAGGCTAACATCTCTTAAGCAACCATGGTCCTGATGTTTACATGACAGACCATCTACCCCCCCATTAGGAAGAAGGGCAAAAAGTAGTGCCATCCACCTTTCCAGGAATAAGCAGAATAGCAAAAAGCACTGAAGGTAAGGATGGCCATCAGACCTTCTGTGGGAGAAGTTCCCAGGAGTCGTTACTGCAGCAGTGAATATACATAAACTTCTAAAATGACAATATAATACAGTCATTATGCATTACTAAGTAGTTCACTGCTGCAGTACTGATTTTGGGTTATCTTGAGAGCAGGTGGCTGGAAGCCAGCCTGAATGCCAGAGCTGTCACCCCAACAGTTTGACATTGCGATCTCCCTCCCCTTCTAGTGTTGCCGTGTCAGTTATATGAAGGGTAGGCAGCCAGAAGATTCTTTTTCTTGCTTGCTGCAGTTTGATAAATGTCTTGTTCACTACTCTTGTGGCATCAGGCCATCAAGTCGACCTAAAGCCAAAGTTGCATGTCATTTCCATTGGGTAATTTTGTTATCCTTGCTTTTAAAATTGATACTGTAGATCTAGCTAACCATAGTGGCTGTAGGTGCTTGAGGTGTGGAAACAAAGTCCATGTAGATTTTTTCATATCTTTTTGTCTTTTTTTGCTTTGTTAGAGAGCACAATATGCTTATCTGTCCACAGTGTACATATGTCAGTTCTAGAACTTTCAATTATAGGCAGAGTCTTTAGGAAAGTATCTACAGCAGAAGTCACATGGTTGCCCAAAGCACATGATGGCATCTGTTGGTCCCGTTCCTGACCCATCCTCCTTCCCCCAAAGAAAAAGGGAAAACAGATTAGGAAGAAGAGTACTTGGGAGGCCAGTGACACATTTTTAGTGACTGACAGCACCTTCAAAGTCACTGGTAAGTGTGAGGCATGTGCAGCCTCAGTATCTGACAATTGCACATCCAAGGCCTCTCTTATATCTCTCTAGAAGGTACCACACTGTTGCATGTGTCAAAGACATTATGTGTCAAAGCTGTGCTGCCATTTAGGTCTGGCAGTGCTTCTCTAGCCCTCTGCCTGTGCGGTGTCGTTGCCAACAGTGAGGGTAATATATTTCAGATCATTGTGAGAGAAGAGATGAGAAAGGAACAACATCAGTTTGTGGTTGCCCACCCACAACCAGCAACCTTCTGTTCATACTGCACAACAAAAATGAGACCTGAGCTATCTAAAACTAAACAACCATCAGTCAGTTTGCCAAAGATAAATCTGACTGGGTTTCAAACCCAGTGTTCGTAGACAGCCAGCACCTGAAAAACTCCTGTTCCAGCAAATTCCTTCAGCTAAGAGAAAAAAGGAGCAACCTCCCTAAAGCGACTCAGATTCCTCTGAATTGTTGTCCAGTGAGCAAGCTTAGGTTAATTTCTCTCATGTTTTCCTTGACGTTGAATCAGAAGACGCTCTGCCCTCTAAGTTTTGCCACATGAGGACCTGTCCTTTGAGGATACCCTTCAAAGAATGAAGGAATCCTTCATTTGGGAGTAATGAGGTTCTCTCAGGCCCAAATCAAATATAGACTTTTTCTGTGTATGCTTAAGCCTGCCCCCGTGGCTCAAACCAAGTCCTTGATGATTTTCTTGATGTATTCTTCAGGAATCTACTATGGTTGCATTTACGCATCCTATACCAAATGGCAGAGTGAGTAGGATCTGTGACAAAGTTGGCAGAAGACCTGCATCTTAGCTACCCTGGTCATTTGGGGTCTCAACTGTCAGTTTCATGTGCTCAAATATCTGGTGTGTACCCATGTGGGCATACAAAACAGAAGACAGAGAGGGTATAGGGCAGTAACCTAAAAAAGCAGTTGCTGGACTTGCACAACCTTAACTCATTTACTCCAGTGGAGCTCAGGAAGTTTGCATTTTAACTTCCAATGGGCAGAGTCTAAGCCTTTTGACAGAATCAAATTATGCCCTCACATTTCAGTCAAATATTCATATCTCTGTAACCATAGGGATTATGAAAGAAGGATAAATGGCAAACACGTCAGCACAAACTGTTTTTATAGTGGTAGCATTCTTTAGGTTCTAGGTCTTGAACTGAATTTTATAAGTCACAGTAACTATTACATTTGTAATATTTTGTAAACAACTGAAAATATCTCGGCATCCATTCAAGTTGCACACATACTGTCAACATTTTATTCATCTAGCTGAGAACTTTCATGGGAGACTAAGGAGTTCTGTCTGTGTTGCTTGGTTGTCGAGATATTTAGAAAAAAGTGTGAAAATGATGCATATGTAAATTAATATCATAAAAAGAGTTAATTTCCATTTTACTGAACTAGACAGAGGTCAAATATTAATGCAGTTGAGTGCCATTTTGTAAGCTTTAAGATGAAATCTTTTAAAATCATATATATAGCTTGGTTTTGGAATTGATGCAAATTTGAACAAACAATATTTGGCACCGAGAGGCATCTCTAGGAGTTAACTGCAAGTGCACCTGGAGACATCACTCAGATGTTATGAGTTAAATCCTAGGTTTTTAGGCATTCCATGAACTGTGGCTAAGATGCAGAAGATGTGTTCTGTAGGACAGTTGTTACTGGCTCCTAATCAGGAAAATATAGTTGACGTCCGGAGCATGTCAAGGTAGAATTCCTTGCTGCACTATTAGATAAGGTGATCTTTGAGCTCCTTGCAATAAAGGTGTTCAAAAACATAAATGAGAAGAAGAGAGCCAAAAAAAACCAAAAAATTTTCCAGTCTCCATTACCCCAATACGCTAAGCATTTTGTCTTAAGCAACAGAAAACTGCAAAGAAAAAAAGGGCAAATATATCAAACAATGGAAAACTGGCTCCAGATGTAGACCTGGTGGGTCTCAGACCCAGGGACCCAATGGGAAGCAGCTGCTGTTCCTAACCTCAATCCCTCTAGAGAAAAATAGGAGACAAGTGTGTTTATTTATTTTTTTTTTTTGGGAGGTGGATTACCTGGGGTAGGTGGATTTTAAAGGTAGCAAGATCAGTCTTCAACTTGTCTTTTCAGAAAGCACCAAGATTCTTACAGATTAATAGCAGTTGTGCAACAAAGAGTGAAGCAGGACTTTACTCCACACTTCTCCTGTCATAGTCCATGTGGGAATTAATGACCCAAAACATACTTCCCTAGACTATTTGAAAAGAGACATTGTTGATCTCTCTAGGTATGTGTCTTGCACTGAGCAACATTCTACCTTCATTAAGAATGATGCCACAGGACAAATAGAAGATTGACTTCAATACTTGGCTTAGTTTCTCTCCAGGAGAATTTAATATTTGTCAGTATGGGAGAACAATGTTAAATGAATTTGCTTTGCAAAGGATGGTCTTTACCTGTCCCCCAGGCTTCCATATATTGGATAAAATTTTATCTGCTCCCTTAGAGCCATTTTTAGACGGTGTCAAAGTGACAGCTACAGACATACTAAATAAAGTTCACGGAAACCTAAAGGTGTTGCTGCTCAATGCTAGGAGCCTAAACAAGAAACTCTGCAAGCTCTTGTCACTCTGGAGAATGTCGAAATCTGTGCTGTTACCGGAAGAGTCCCATACCATACCATATCCTAGCAAGCTATAAGTCACCTTCTATTTCCCAAGAATCCCATAGCTCAAACCTAGACCTACTAGATACACTCTCATTTAAATATCTTATTCATGGGTCTCTCTTTAACTACTCCTCTATAGACTGGGAAGCGTATACTGCCTGAAACTTGCTGGCACAACAATTCCTGGACTTGAATAACACAAATACCCTTGAGCAGATAGTGCACATGCCATGCCACCAGAGGTTGAACATACTCAACCTGGTAGTCACCAATATAGGAGAGCACTGCATGTCTCCCAGTTTCACATCACTTCCTCACTGGTGAAGTTGGAACACAAAGCGGTCTTCTTCAAAATAAAAACACCTTTGTAACTCCAGTAATCACTGTAACGGCAACTATTCCAAAGCAAACTAAGTCATATTAAGCAGTAGTTTATTAAAATTCAGTGCCCCTCCTCAACCCCAAGTTCACAGCAACTTATGTGGAACTGATCTCAGAGACCCTGTAGAACTATTTAAATGTCTATGTAGAGGCTGCTGTACTTGAACTAAGCTCAAAACAAACTCTAAAAACAAACTACACTAGTGGAGTCCTGACCTTAATACAGTGTATAACAAAAGGGATAAAAAAAAAGTCTGAGCTAAAATCAGGAAGCACAACTCTTATAATAAGAGCTCTCCTAAGTAAACCAAACAGGAAACTAAGAGGACTAAGTCCATCAAGGCTATTTATGAGTTCAAGAACCTCAAGGGCATCACACAACAGTGTTCTGAACTGGTAGTGCCACCTTCACTGAGAAGAGTGACGTAGCTGAATTTGCCAGCTAGCAGATATGTTCAGACTTCACCCCCTGCTCTCCTCCATTGAAATACCTACTAGCATACCCCCCCAGTCACCTGTTAGCAAGGAGTAGGCCCTGGCGACCCTCAATAAAGCCAGAAACATAGCCCCAGTGGGCCCTAACAGTATGCCTCCTAAATAGTTTGAAACATGGTCCTTCAGGACCACTTGAGTGCATTTCAACTATAGCCTCAAAACAGGCTTTGTACCACAAGAATGGAGGGCGATGGTTATCCCGTTTTACAAAGGTGTCCCATCAGCCAACCCTGGAAACTACAGACCCTTTATCCTGACTACTCTACTATGTAAAGTCATGAAACTAATTCTCATGAAAATGATCAACAAAGACATAGGCAGTATTCAGACACTGGACCCAACCTAGCTTAGGTTTGCCAAAAGGTCAGGTCTACTAAACCTGGTGGACTCCTTTGAAAAGGTCACCAGGGCAATGAATGCAGGGAAAATGGTACATACTGCCTACCTGGACCTGACTAAGGTGTTTGATACAGTATTAGACTCTGGTACAGTTGAGTAACTCCCCGAATTGAGCATAAATCCCTGCATAATGTAATAGATTGCCAGTGGGCTCACAGACAGGATCCATGAAGTCAGGATTGATGAGACCATCTCCGCTAAGAAACTGGTTATGAACCTGATACTGCAGGGCTCTGTGAATGGACCACTGCTATTTGGCATGTACTTCTCAGAGGTAAAGACTAATGTCAGTGGCCTGTGGCTGACCAGGTTGCCAGACGACTGCACATTGGGAGCTGTCATAGATTCCCCCACAGTACAAACGTCTTACATGAGGGTCTAATGCAGATACGTGACTGTTAAAGTCATGGATTAAAACTCCATGCTAAGAAGTGCATTATAGTGCCTTTTGGGAAAACGGCCACCCAGGCTAATTGTGCCATTGATAATGCACCAAGAGTTGACCTGGTAGTCAGTAATCTGGCTACCATGTGGCCAAGGTAGTAAGAAAATTATTCTTTGTCACCCAGTTTATAAATAAGGGTATGGCTTCCAGCTCCAAAAAAGCCATAGTGCCACTTTATTCATCCCTTGTTAGACCCATCATTTTGTAGAATAGTGATGTTCCTGCCAAAAGCAAGTATTA